>NC_141161.1:33337883-33635383 GCF_053477565.2 Lygodium microphyllum
AATCATTTGGATTGCATTAATTTCAGCCTTTGTACATTTGCATGTCCAATATTTTTATGCCATCTTTCAGTGTTTGTGAGTGACTACTCCTTTCCTTTTTGGCATACATAGCACCATTCATAGTAGGAATTCCAATATCTAAAGTAAACATGTGATCAACTGTACTTCCTTTAGTGACCAACCTACACTTATCATTAAAGTCTTCTACAAAACAACCTTTTGCATTAAATCGAACTTGTAATCCTTACTCTACTATTTGGCCAGCTACACTAAATTCTTTGTGATTGATGGCACATGTAATACATCTGACAGACTCTTTGTTTGGCCATCATGCAAGGACAAGGAAACCTTTCCAATGTGTGAAATTGGGAGACAATAATCATTACATGTCTGCACATAACCTAGATTTTGTAAATCTTACATCTCTCTAAATCATTTAGCATGACTGATCATATAATTAGATGCACCTCAATCAATATACCATACATCATCATGTGTCCATTTTCTGTAACAACATTCATCATAAGTTGCATAACACACAGATGCTCATTTTTGTCTTCATTTTATCATGAAGAGGATGCATAGTTTCATTGCTGCAATTTACCATTGATATGTATATCATCCTTCTTAGTATAATAATGTGTTGTTGCAGTATGACCTCTTTTACCATAATAATGACAAACAATAGCAGAATTTCTAGAACCTCTATTCTACCATCCATCTCTTCCTCTAGAGCTCCCTTTGGCTCTAAAGTTTCCACAGCCTCCTGAAACCTATATTTTACCGAATTGTTGATTTAACCTATTTTACTAGTTATCACTAGCATGTTCTCGTGATGCTATGCGGACACTGTGTGAAAAAGCATGGAATGCATCATCATCCAACTTTCTTATTGATCAAGCGAGTCAATGTAATCTAAGTCATTAATAATAGTGTGAGTGGCATGAATGGTCTAAAAATACTATATTTTTGGAAAATTTTAGGCTATTTTTTATATTATTTATTGTAAAAATTTGAAAATTTTAGAAAAGCTTTTAGCAAGTTTTGGGATTTTTTATTAAAAACAAAAAGATTGGCAAAATCGTGCACGTTGCGATCACTGTTGACAGGCTGAAAACTGCACTTTGAACTAAAAGAAGAAGAAGGAGTGAACTGGGTGATCCTTGACCAGGTATCCTAGGGTTTTACCCCCCTTTTGAGGCCAACAGAGCCGTCAGATTTGGGTTTCGAGCAGTAGAGAATGAGCTATTATTTTGATCCATGTTTTTGGTCTACGAAGGAGCTCTAGGACATCTAATGCCTGGAGATTGCTTCTGAGTAGTGCCAGACAAAGGATTTCAAGTTCTGACAATACATATTGATTCAATTCATTGTGGTTTGTCTTTATTGTGTTTACCTCTTGTCTATTTTTTTAAAATTCTCTTCCATCTCCTATCTCTACATCTTCTGCCTCTGATCCCTGGTGGATACGATCTTTCGATAAAAACCCCTCTGACATTAGTGAATCCAATGTGAAAGGTTGTCAAAAGAAGGAAAGACCAGATGGGAGAACCTTCGAATACAATCTCCAGTGATGTTTTGCAACAGTTCGTGCAAAATATGAATATGCTTATACAGGTACAACAACAACAACAAGTGATGCAAGGTTCTGCTCAAATAGAAAGTGTTTTGATGAATGCTCTGCAAGCAATTGAGCATGAGATGAAGTTATTCAATGGCAGGAATATATTTGCATATGTACATACCTATACTCAAAAGATTGAATTTTTTGGGGTGACTCAACTCTCATGGAGCCCGTAAGTTTGTACATGTTATTGTACATGAACTGAAAGCGCGGATTATTGAATATACTTGTAGGATGCTGACTAGGTAGCTTTCAAGAAGACACTCAATGAAGCATTTTACATTAAAGATACTAGTTTGATTACGTGCAAGAATTTTCAGGAGTGGGTTTTGCAACCCAATAAGGGTCTTGTGGCTACATAATTATTAAGAGAATTTGAAAGTCGATTTGAGCAGTTGGATCTTGCACAACAACAAGCTCTTGCAAGCCAGAAAATTGAATTGTTTATACAGGCAGTTGATCCTGAGCTTCAATAGAAGCTTGATGATTTGTTGGAGGATCAGACTATAGAGACAGGTTTAAAAATAGAGTGGAGACATGTCAAGGAAGCTGTAATTTCACTTATGAAAAAGCATAGAAGAAGAGAAAGATTGCATGTCGCTAGCTTGCCCACTATTACAGGTAAGACAGTTGATGTATCCAGTAAGCCACCCACTTCTGTGGCTAACCCTATGGCTGTACTTGCTATTGTTCCCTTCGTTAAGGAAGATGTCTTGGATGAATTGGTTAAAGGGATGCCGGATCTTCAATTGAAGGTTGCAAAATTGGATGAAAAAGGACAAGAGGATAGGGGACGGGCAGCAGCCCCTAAGCCAGGAAAAAGATGTATGTTGTATGATAGTTTGCAGCATGAGAGAAAGGATTGTGCTGCCTATCAGGAGGCCTTGGCATGACAGCTCATCTTTTGGAAAGATGGCAAGATCCATGCAGAAGAAATGGGATTGCCTCTTGCTTTGAATTTTGGAAAGGGAGGTATGCAAAAGTTGTTGAAAGACTTGGCTATTCAAAATGCTTATGCGGTGGTACATGCTTCTACTTTTGGTCTACAGTTGGATAGAATGCATGGCCAAGTGATGGTTGGTCCAAAGGCTGAAATATGGACATATGCTTTACATGCAACTGAAAAGAGAAAGGTCACGGATAGTGAGATGTAGGGCAAGACATTTGTGGCATAACTGGTTGGGAATCACCGGTAGATGCATATTCAGTATATGCATATTTAGCAAAGGTACAAAACACGGATATACTTGTGGAAGAGAAATGAAAGAGAGATGAAGATAATGCACAGACATCTAAAAGAGTGACAAGAAGAGGTGTGGATCAACCTAAAGCTACAAATCAGCCATCTCCCGAGCATTCTATGGAAGAGGTCAATCAGAAGAGCAAAAACAGGATAGCAAACAAGAGGGCAAAAAGAAGGGTAAGTAGCCAAGATATAAGTTGCAGTCTGACATTGAGACAACCACATATCTTAAGAAGGTTCTTGAAGAATGGATGGGTGAAATTCACCTTGGGAGAGGTGCTTGGCATTGCCAAGCAAGAATTTCATGATGAGATCATTGACATAATTAAGAGGAAGCGTCAGTTTCTTGGTGATACCACTTGTACATTGCTACAATTTGAAGAGGAAACTAGTTTTTTGGGTATTCGGGTTGAATATGAGCATGAAGTAAGTACTGGATTATCTATGCAGGATGCTACTAATCAGTGGATAGCATGTGGAAAAGAGAAGAAAGTGGCTGAAAATTCATGAGTCTCCCATTCTTCTTAGGAACTATGAACCATCTGTTGGAATATGGAGCTGAAGATGGCTCTAAAAGTCCCATTGTGATCCACTCATTCAAAAGCTCTACCAATTTGGGCAAGTGAGCCCTTGGTACACGAATAGGTCAAAGATTCCAAGGGACATGCGGAATGGTAAAAATAACCATAGGCATCACAACCCTAGGATCAAGCAAGGATATCAAAACCATGAAGACTCCCTTGGGGTTAGTACAGATGTGTACTTTCCCACAGGGTGCAACAAACTCAATGGTACACATGACAAATGCAATGAATAGGGTACTCAGGGATTTTATACCACAATTGACAATTCCTTTCTTGGATAATGTTCCAATCAAAGGGTGTGTAGTGGATGAAAAGAATGAAGAGATGGATGCTCATGGATGCAAATGGTTTGTTGCAAACTATATTGTGGATTGTGAGAGGATTTTGATGCGTCTAGAAGAGGTGCATTTAACTCTTTCTCGCGACAAAAGTCTATCTTTGGAGTTGAAGAGGTTTTGATTGTTGGGCATATGTGTGGGCCCTATGGGCAAAGACCATCACCATCAAAAATAGATGTGATTGATAGAATGCAAGATGTATGCACGAATGTATCAAAGGTGTGTAGATTCTTGGGTGCATGTGTATTCTATTTGATATGGATTCCTCACTTTGCACATGTAGCTGATGCTCTATATTAGCTTTTGAGGAAAGGTCAGATATTTCATTGGGAAAGGAAGCATCAGAAAGCAATGAAGAAATTGAAGTAGCTCTTAAAATCTGCTCCTACATTGAGAAAGGCTGACTATTTACATGGAAAGCCTATCATTATTACTGTTGATACAAGCCTAATCAGGATTGGATGGGCAATTGGGCAAGATGATGAGGAAGGGCAAAGATATGCAATTCGATTTGGTACTAAAGTACTAATTGAGCGGTAGAGAAGATATCCACATGTAAAAAGAGAATTATGGGGAATTGTGACAACCCTTGAATGTGATAAGGAGTATTTTATGGGTGCTCATGTAGTCATTGAGACTGATTGTTTACAGGTATTGGGTATGATTACTAGTTGTGCTACCCCGGACATTGCTATGCTCCAGTGGATTGCATACATCAAATCTTTAAACCCTGAATTTCAGCATATTGCAGGAAGAGATAATCCAATGGCAGACGGCATGCTATGAGAATGAATATGGGATGATGGATGAGGAGGAAGAAGATGACATTCTTGCGGCTAAAAGTGATGTTGTAAGAGTGAATTTAGCAATGCAGGGTGTTGCTATAGCATTAACAAAAGCCTAGGGACGACAAAGAGAAGACATTTTAGATGTTTTGAATCTTATGTAGAAGTGTTTCTGGAAGACAAATATGCAGGAGAGTGGCTAAGAATTGGTCAATACCTCAGTACATTAACAAAGAGAGATGAATGGTCAGATGAGGAGTTTAAGAAGATCAAGAGGAAAGCCTATGGGTTTTTCTCAAAAGATGGATACTTATGGAGACATGCTAAAAAGAAACAGGTATGCCATTGCGAGTTTTGGGTGACAGAGCTTCAGTAAATGTTATGCAAGAATTTCATGAAAGCTTGTGGGCTGGTCATAGAGGTGTTTGGGGTACATTTTCAAAGATCAAAGAAAGATATTGGTGGCAGGGTATGTATAAGGATGTTTCTCACTTTGTGGAAAAATGTACAACATGTCAAATGTATTCATCTGTGAGACATCAGGATGGATTGCAGTCCACATATCCATTGTCTCTTCATTTTAATTGGGTGGTGGATTTAGCCATGATGCCTATAGGTCTTTGGAAAATGAGATGTCTTGTGACTTGAATAATCAAGTATAAGGGAAAGCTCTTTGTACTAAGACAACAAATGCACTGTGTACTTTTCTCTTAGAAGAGATCTTTTGTCGATATGACTGTGTGAGAAAAATTATAGCAAATAGGGGTGAGCTAGATGCAAATGAGGCTCATTATTTCTTTGCACGGTTGGGGATAAAGCTTACTTTAACTTCATCCTATAACCCTGAAGGAAATGGAAAAATTAAAAGAGGTCATCCACCTATTGTGAAGGCATTGGCAAAAGCATGTCGAGAGAAGGTAAAAGAGTGGCCATGATTGCTCCCTTATGCCTTGTGGACTAAGAGAATAACTCATAGTGCTGTTACATGATATATGCCTGTAGAATTGATGTATGGTCAAAAACCTATCATGCCGATAGAAGAGATGACAGTTGCTTGGAGTGTGCTACCTTGGGAGGAGGAGTTGAATCAAGAGGAGTTGTTGGCCTTGCGCATTAGACAGTTAGAAAGAAAGTCAGAAGACATAGAGGCAGCCGTTGCAAAATTAAGAGCAGCAAGGATACAAAACAAGAAATGGTTTGACAAAAGATATAGACTAAGACCAAGAACCATACAAGATGGGGATTGGGTATTGGTTTATGATAGCAGTTTAAACAACCAGCATAGTGCCATGCGTAAAGTTTCCAAAAAATGATTTGGACCCTATGTGGTAAGACATGTGTTTGATAATGCTATTTATGCATTAAATGAGCTGGATGGATAGCCATAAAACTTTTGGTAGCAGGGAAAAGAATCAAATTATTCAAGAGGCACGAATATAATGCCTATGAGTTACCAGAATTGGAAGAAAATAGTAGCCATGATACAGGGGCTAGCCAAGAAGATATGGAAGATGAAGAAGCAAAGGATATGGTTACAGAGGATGAGGAGGACTTAGAATCCGGTGATAACTAGTATTTTGCCACACACCGAAGGATGTGCAGGTTCAGAGGGGGTGGATGTTGTGATGTTATGCGGACACAATGTGAAAAAGCATGGAATGCATTAGCATCCGACTTTCTTATTGATCAAGAGAGTCAATGTGATCTAAGTCATTAATGTTGAGATTGAGAGAGGCAGAGACAGAGTGAGGAGCAAGCATGCTCTCTTCTTCTTCATTCATTCATTCTCACTTAACCACACACATAGAGTAAGTGTATACAATAGTACTAAGGTCTGTAGGACCATTCACACTGGGTCTAAGACCACCGACTTATTTAATGTCCCACACTTGCTAATACAGCTGGACAAGGTTAATGTCAATCATACATACTAACATGAGAATAGTATGAGCTTGATATGCTAACACTCCCCCTCAAGCTCAAATCATTTGATGAACTCCAAGTAGTTGTCTAAAACTACTAAACTTATCTTTACCTAAAGACTTGGTAAAGATATCTGCAACTTGTTCATCAGTCTTCACATGCATAAGATCTACTCTCCCTGCAATAACCATCTCTCATATAAAATGGTAGTGTACCTATGTGTTTTTTCTTGGCATGATATACTGGATTCGCCAACTTATGAGCCCAACTGCATAATTCAAATCTAGCCTAGTGATGGTCAAGTAGATCAGACTTCCAACCATTTGCCTGTACATAGACACATCCTGAATTTCAGCTCCATTGCTAATGTCCAACTTGACATTCTGATCAAGGGGTGTATCCAATGGTTTGCATTTAGCCATGCCATACTTCTTCAGCATTTCCATGGCATGATGTTTCTGCATCAGCCATAAACCATTTTTAGCCTTGATTACCTCAATACCCAAAAAGTACTTCAACTCACCAAGATCTTTCATGTCAAATTCAGATTTCAGCATCTTCATTACATGCTATATGCCCAAGTCATCATTACCAGTGATTATCAAATCATCAACATATATAACCAGCACTACCAAGCCACTGTCTGTCTTCTTTGTAAATAGGCTGTGATCAGCCCTACCAACAATAAATCCCAACCTCTGCAAGTAGTTACTAATGCTAGCATGCCAAGCTCTCAGAGCCTGCTTCAGCCCATACAGTGCCTTTTTCAGCTTGCGTACATAATGCTGAAAATCGGGGTGAACATACCCTTCTGGTATAGACATCCACTGCTAAGTCACCGTTAAGAAATGCATTATTAACGTCCATCTACTGTAATTTCCAGCCTCTAGCAGTGGCCAAGGCAATCATAGTGCATATGGTTGCCATCTTGGCAACAGGGCTGAATGTTTTCTCATAATCAAGTCCATACTGTTGGGCATACCCCTTAGCAACTAGCCTGGCTTTGTACCTTTCCACACTGCCATCCGACTTGCATTTAATTTTGTAGACCCATTTGCAGCCAATGGTCTTTTTTCCTTCAGGTAGTGGCACAAGATCCCATGTCTTATTTTCAGCCAAGGCATTCATTTCTTCATCCATGGCTGCACACCAGTTCTCATTTTCCACTACTTCAGCATATGTACCTGGTTATTTGATCTCCATCACTTTTGTCATGTAAGCATAATGCTTTGCAGTGTAGCCACTATATGTCAACCTGTCAACAGGGTATCTGACCCTTTGTGAGCATCTAAGCTGTGGTGCATTGCTCGATTCCCCTCTCTCATGAGGCGGAATGTACCTGCTCTGCCTTGCGCCAGGTGTATAGACAGTCGGAATACCAAGTTCATTGTCTAAAGTGTCAGTAGACTCATATCCAAAAGTCATTCTACCAGGTGTCATCATCCAAGATACATCCTCAGTAACTTTCTCTTTTCCTTTGTCCGCGACATCATATCTCCTCCTCACTGACATACTAGTGTCAGTGGCCGGTGAGCTCCTCAATCTCCCTGTCCATGGGGATGCTGTCTGACTACTAGGTCCTGTCATAGCAGTGCTCTGCTATATATCAACTGTGGATACATGAGTAGAAGGCATATCTGATGGCACTGTAGCCGGTGATACATACCAAGAACCCATCTCATCAAAAATAACATCCCTGCTCACCAAGGTCTCCCTACTAGAGGGATCATAGCATTTGTATGCCTTCTTCTCCTGCGAATATCCAATGAAAACACACTTATGCGCTTTTGGATCCAACTTCTTCCTTTTTTCATTTGGAATATGCACATAAGCAAGACAACCAAAGACTTTCATGTAACCTACATCCGGCTTATAGCCATACAGCTTCTCAAACGGTGTCATCTCATGAATACCTGCAATGAGAGTCCGATTTAAGATATACATGGCTATCATAATAGCCTCAACCCAATAATAGAGCGGCATCTTCTTCTCATTCATCATGGCACGAGCAGCTTCCATCAAGACCCTATTCTTTCTTTCAGCTACCCCGTTCTATTGTGGAGTGTAGCTGCAGGTAAGCTGCCTGCGTATGCCATTTTGAGCCAAAAAGTTGTCAAACTCATTTGATACATACTCCCCACCACTATTTGATCTCAAGCAAGAGATATAAAAGTCAAATTCCTTTTCAACCTGCTTTTTAAACTGCTAAAAAATAGCAAACACCTCATCCTTTGTCTTCAAAATGTAAACCCAAGTATAGCGACTGTAATCATCAATGAATGTCACATAATACTTCGAGCCTCCCATGGATGCATTATGGGTTGGCCCCCAAACATTAGAGTGCACTAACTGCAGTGGATGTGTACTCTGCCTTACATGCCTGACAAATGGCAACCTTGACTTCTTACCAAACTAGCAAGCATCATACATGACCAATATCTGAATATTGGAACTTGGGTAAACCTATAACCAGCTGTTTTTTCTGCATAATTTTCAATCTTTGCAAATTTACATGCCCCACTCTCTTGTGCCAAAATTCCAAGTCTCTGATAGTGCCAGAACCATGGGCAAACATGGTTGAATTCAGCTCTGGCAAGGTAGCATCAAAAGTAAACATTCTGCCATTCCTGTGACCGTGAGCTATCAACTTGCATCCATTACCAAACTCTTCAATAAAGCAACCATGCTTGTTGAATCTAACCTACAAGTTCTGCTTGACCAACAGATAGTAGGTTCTTCATAATGGAAGGAACATGCAATACATCATGCAATTTTTTCTTTTTGCCATCATGAACCACAAGAGGCACTTTGCCTTTATGCTCAATGATATGCTGCGTGTCATCACCTGTACAGACATAGCCATTTTTTTCAGCCACCATATCAGTGAACCAATCACCATGAGGATTCATATGGTTCGATGCCCCTGAATCAATATACCAAACTGCATCATTAGTGGATTTTTTAGCAACTCTGTCTTTTACATACTGCATGGCAAACAATCTATCTCTTGAAGTATCATCTGCCTGACTAGACGTAGCAAAGTGTCCATGTTGTTTGTCTTTCTGATTGCTCTGCTTCTTCCAGTAGTCCTTGGCAATATGCCCATACTTCCCGCAGTAATGAAAATCCTTATCCTTGTTCGGATTGTCAGATGGACGCTGCTATTGCCAGGAGCCTCTACCTCTAGGGCTAGATCTCCCCCTGCCTCTAAAGTTTCCATCACCTCTTGCATTCGATACCTGCTGGTTGTTATTGCCATAGGATGCATTTTGCTGGCCTCCTCTGCCAAGTCCATAGCCTCTACCACGGTTTCCACGGCCGTCTTGATTGGAATAGAAAACTTCATCCTTGTTTTTAGAACTACTAGATCCTATAGCCAAGCCAAGCTTAACCTCTTCATGGATAAGCAATGCAACCAACTCATTGAAATCAGGCATTTCAGCCTGCACAGACACAGAAGTGTCAAAAGACTTATACTCAGGCCCCAAGCCATTCAAAGTCACAGCAACCATGTCTTCATCTTCAACCTGTGAACCAATAGATGCCAATTGATCTGCAATGGTCTTAACCTTTGTGACATAATCCTGTATAGATCTGCTCTTCCTCTCCATGTTGTTGAACTTCTGCTTCAACTGTATCTTCCTGGCACTTGTGGTTGTGCCATAATACTTGACCAAAATGTCCCATGCATCCTTAGGAGAGCTGCAGTTCATTATCTGCATTACCATGGCATCTAAGATACATAAAGAGAGCCATTGCAAGACTCTATGAGCTCTTTCTGTCCAAGCTCGGTGTAATCGTCTCTGATCAGTCGTAGGTCAATCTGGGAGCTCAGGTTCAGCTTCCGCTCGAGTCACCAACTCCCAATAGCCTTTCCCTATTAAGAAGTTCTCCATGCGGAACTTCCATATGGCATAATTGTTACTGTCAAGCTTTTCCCCCACTATCTAGGTTATGTTGTCAGTCCTCTCTGCATTAGCCATGTTGTACTAGACACTATTTAGTCACTGCCTGACTTCTTGCAAACCAACAAGTATGATTGACCAAGTTCAATCCTCAACTATTTATGACAGTTTTCTGCAATTAATCGCAATAAAAAACTAGGGTATTTCAGCCCAATGACAGCTCAAAATAGTCCACAACCAGTGGTCTAACTCATAAGTATAACAGTCAATACATATGCTTTGGAGTTGCTTCAGCTTAAACTCCTGCAACCTCACTGCCAGGGTAAATACATACAGTCTGAAAACTATAAACTGTTAGTGACCAACAGCTTATTCAAAGCCAAAACTGAGTCATATACATGTCATACATGTCCTAAACCTTCATAGACAGCTGCTAGTACATGTAGCAGTCCAAGCATAACCATACAGACACAAAACAATGCATAGGCAGCAAGTAGAAGTGTCAACCTTCCTCCTTATAGATTGCAGTCAGCAAATGCTCAGTAAAACCTTGTCTATCCAGCTCGAAAACAGCCTCAAATCATGTCATTAGCAACCAGCCAAGACACTGTCACTACAGTAATTTCTAGGTCTAGATTTTTGTTTTTAAGATCCTTCAATGCTTATTTTAACCCCCAACACATTCAACATCCATATCCCATACCATACATCTTCTGAAGCTAACAGAAGGCATGTATTTCTTCAAGGCCAATGAGTATATATTGATGACAGTTTATGACAGTTTTCAGCCTGTCATAAACTCACAGATCTCAAATAATTCCAGCTCCAATGCATGACATCAAGTCTATATGTCTTCCTGGCATATACCTGTGCTTCAATGATGCTTCTGAGCATGTTTGAATGCTCATGTCTCATGTTAGAGATGCATACTTGCTGTATGTTACTTGTATACAGCAGTCCATTATTTATTCTAGATCTGTGAATAGTCCTTCAAGCTCATTAATGAGTCCATGATCAAGTACTGACATATCCAAAACTTCAATGACCTTCCAAAGAGCATAGACAAGCTATGTGGATGATTTGCAGACCATGAAGGTATCAACACAAATAGGTGTAGTCACACTGTTTTTAGATCTTGGAGCAGCAGCTAATGTTGATGATAATGATGATGATGAGCACTCAAATGTGCTCAAGGATGCTCCCAAAGACTCCCAGACAAGTCTTCACCACTGCCATGAAGCATAGAATCTCACATGAACAAATGCATACCTTGGAGAAACAATGGCAGCCTGTTTGGTCTTGAGAAGTCCTAATCTTCAACTCTTGCAAGTCTTCTTGACTTCCTCTTGCTCTAGAGAGCCCGCCTAGCATGTATTTGATACCATGTTGAGATTGAGAGAGGCAAAGACAGAGTGAGGAGCAAGCATGCTCTCATCGCATCTGTAATAAATTAAGATAAAAAGTTGGTAATAGGGTGTCACTTATATACAAATTTGCCAAAAAATTGATGCAATAGATGGCATGTTTTTAGGTGTTGTCATTCTCCCCCACTTAATTGCGAAGTGTCCTCACGAGCACAGCTACATCACAAACACAACTACCACAAGCACTACTACGCAACTTTGAAAGAAAAAAAATACTCTCCCCCACTTAATATATACGGAATTAGATATGTGTCATTCATATTTGTTTGAAATATTTATTCTGTAATTACTTAGGCTATTGAAATCTTTGAGTTAGCTCAATCAATTTCTATTGTTGTACTTTTCCTTTCAAATGAATGAATATAGATAAAGAGTATAGGTATGAAACAACCTGATTTGTACATGGATATTGCAACTCCGAGAATCATCAATAGAAGCATGCAACAGTATATAACTCAAAATCACAGTCAAATCTGCACATGAAACATACACTAACCATTACAATGTTAAAGGGTTAGATAAATAAATAATAAAACTTTCCCCTAGACAAAAGAATTGTCATATGCTCATGTCACAATTTTGATCAACTAGTCTATCGTAATGCTTCCACTGCTTGGAGGAGTATAGTTCTCGACTTGATAACCATTCTTGCACATAGAACTGTCCATCTCGCTAACTTAAGTATCCCAAACTCCAACACTGAAAGGAATACCCTAACCGCGCGTGCAAGCTAACTACCTAACTATGTGAAGAATGAAACTAGAGTGCACTAAAACCTAAAAAAGAAACATGAACTCAAAAAGTTTTTTTTAAGGTTATTTATTATTTATTCGTTTTTTTTCTTATATTATAAATGTAGAACAGAGTAGAAACCTAAAAAAACTAAGAAAACAAAAGATCTAAACTAAAATCTTCAAACTCCCTAAGATCTTCTAGTGCAAATAATAACCCTAGTCCGAAATTAGCATCACTATCTAAGTCAAACCTATACTACAGGATGCTCAGGAATAACCTCTAGTATAGGCACATCAGAGGTCACAGATCCGCTATCAGGTGCATCGTTAAGAACCTCCATCACATCATGGAGCGGAGCCAAAGCTTCATCATCATAGTAGGGCATAGTGGCCACTGGTAAAGCATCTAAAGAATGCCCCTCAGTCGCATCCATATACCAACAGATATAATCCCAACATGGAACTCTAGTCTGCAAATCATAGTAAGATGGATTAAGGTGGTAGACAGTGGAACGATATCTCGCAAATTCTGCGTGCTCTCTACCTACCCTAGACTAACCAACGCCATGCTCAGGAGAAAAAACACTAGTATAATCATGACATTGGTAGGTATAACCAATCATATCCTTCATGGTAGTGGTACCATAGCATCGAAAGTATGTGTGACACTGCCAACACAAGAGCTGAGCATGCACAAATAAATGCCGCTGACAAGACCTACAACCAAATGGTGGATGGTACTGTAAACAAAAAATAATCACAAAAGAAGAACCACAAGAGGCCTCTCCCCTCCCTGCATTATTTTAACTACTAACCTAGCTATACCTAACTATCCTAAGTCACAAAATGTTTAAGGCGTAGGCCATTGACCCTAAATATCTCATTTTCAGCATTAATATCCTACACATCAAGAGAACCATTATCATAAACCTGAGCAACCTTAAAAGGTCCTAACCAACAAATTTTAAGCTTCCCTGGAAACTTGTAATAACGACTATCATAAAGTAAAACTAAATCATCTTCCTTAAACTCCTGTACTTTAATATTCTGGTCATGCCATGCTTTACGACATTTTTGCATTGCTTCTAGACTTTGTAGAGCTAATAATCTCTCTTCATCCAACTTTACCAATTGTAAAACCCGTTGTTTCAAATATTCAACCTCGCCTAGTCGTAATGATAGAGCTACTCGTAAAGTGGGCAACTCTTGCTCAATAGAGAATATAGCATTGGTTCCATAAACTAAATTGAAGGGTGTATTTTGCATTGTCGCCTTATAAGTAGTTCTATAGGCCCATAATGCTTCATATAAACGTCCATCCCAATCTCGCATGTCAGAAGCAACCGTTTTAGTTAAAATTCCACAAATAATGCGATTGGTTACTTCAACCTGACCGTTAGCTCTTGGATAATAAGGCGTTGATTTGCGATGCTTAATTTTGTAGATTTCCATTGGCTCGCTGTGATAAGACCATTCAAGAAATGGGAACCTCGATCACTTACTAATTCTAGTGGGTAACCAAAACGTGTAATAATTTTGTAGTTTTCCATTAGCTCGCTGTGATAAGACCATTCAAGAAATGGGAACCTTGATCACTTACTAATTCTAGTGGGTAACCAAAACGTGTAATAATATTCTCATACCAAAACTTAGCCACTTTTATCTGTCTTCAGCGCTTTTGCTTCCACTGACTTTGTAATATAGTCAGTACATACCAAAATATAACGATTTGATCGATATCTTGTAGGTGGATCAATTGGGCCCACAAAATCAATTCTCCACTTCGCAAAAGGTGTTAATGCTAATATGGGTGTCAAAGGCGTTGCAAAACTCTTAGAAGGACGACCAGTCCTTTGACATACATCACATTTTCGGTAATAATAATAAGTATATTTAAATAGAGTAGGCCACCAAGAACCAGCTAATAGAACTTTCCTTGCAGTCAATTCATCGGAAAAATGACCACCACACGGCTCATCATGCAATGCCTTAAGAACCACTGGGACTTCATCTTCCCTTACACATCGTCGATAAATACCCTCGCGTGGAAAATTTTTATAAAAGTAGCCCCCTAATAATCCATAGGAGCGTGCTTGCATTAATATCTGACGTTTTCGACACTTATCAGCACCAGGTGGATATCGAGCAGTACTCAAAAAATTTGCAATATCAGCATACCATGGAACTTGTGTCTCCATAGTAAAAAGTGACGCATCTGGCAAATCATCTTCCACTCCTCCCTCCTTGTCTGATGTTAATAGTCATTAGAGATTATCTGCTAAGACATGAGCTCTACCAAGATGAGTAACTATTTGAAAATCAAATTCTTGGAATAACAGCATCCAATGAATCACACGTCATAAAAGTTCTGCTTTATTAAGCAAATACTTTAACACCTCATGATCAACATATATGGTAAATTTATTCCCTAATAAATAATGACAAAAATTTTCCACCGCAAATACCATTGATAGGCATTCTTTCTCAATGGTGGTATAATTCCTTTCTACATCACTTAAATTCGGACTCGCATAATAAATTGGATGATCCACCTTATTATCATCTGCTTGGCACAAAACAACCCCTACAGCATACATAGATGCATCGGCATGAATATGGAATTCTTTTTTCCAATCTGGGGGTGCTAATACTGGTCCTTCAATTAACTTCTATTTAAGAAATTCAAATGCTTTCTGGAAGACATCATCCCAAGTGAAAGGAGTATCCTTTCGTAGCAGATTTGTCAAAGGTGATGCCACCTTTGCGAAATCTGAAATAAATCTCCGATAATAATTTAGATGTCCTAAAAGACCACGCAATTGCTTAAGATTTGTTGGAGGTGGAAGTGAAGAAATCTTTGCAATTTTAGCTGGATCCATAGCAATGCCTTCCTTAGAAACGATATGCCCCAATAAGGTTCATTTTGGCACTCCAAAAACACATTTATCAGGGTTCAAGGAGATACCTACGTCGTCACTATGCTCAAACACTTGCATTAGTAGCTTAGGCATTTCTTTTGCTATCCCATAGACACAAAAATCATCAAGAAAGACTTCCATCCATTGACGTAGAAAATCTTGATAGGCTGCAATCATAACCCTTTGAAATGTTGCAAGCGCATTGCACAAACCAAAAGGCATTACTTTATAAGCAAATGTATCCCATTCAGTAGTAAATGTAGTTTTGGATTGATCTTCAGGATGAATTAGTACTTGGTTGTAACCATTAAATCCATCCATGAAAGAATACAGCTCATGACCAACAACCTTATCAAGTACCTGATCAGATGGTAGAGGAAAATGATCCTTACGTGTTTTGCTATTCATCTTTCTATAATCGACACAAATATGAATCTTCTTACTATTCTTCTTGGGTACTACCACAATAGGAGACACCCATTCACTGTATGCAACAGGATATATAAACCCAGCATCTAAAAGTTTAGTGATTTCAACCTTCACTAACGCTGCATATACAGGGTTTGTCCGTTGTTGACGTTGACATACGGGTTTCATGCCTGGCTCTAGATCAATATAATGCTG
This sequence comes from Lygodium microphyllum, assembly GCF_053477565.2. Taxonomy (NCBI): domain Eukaryota; kingdom Viridiplantae; phylum Streptophyta; class Polypodiopsida; order Schizaeales; family Lygodiaceae; genus Lygodium; species Lygodium microphyllum. The sequence goes on from NC_141161.1 coordinate 33,353,986, forward strand.
ACATAGTTCAGCTTTGATACCCTTAAGGTCCTTATATGACCAAGCAAAAGCGTCAACGTGCGCTTGTAAAACTTCTACAAATCTTTCATGATGTGGCAATTCCAAGTGGTCTCCTAAATTTAAATATTTTCCTTTTGCCATTTTAAGTTTAACTACTTCAATTTCAGGCTCTTTAATAAATAGAGAAGCTATTCTTTGTGGCTTAATTGTAGACACATCTTCGGATATCTGCATCGATACATTTTCAAGCAGACTATGCCTAGTACTTGATTCTGGTGCTTCTTCCCTCACATTCACAGAATGCACTAAGGGTAAAGCCCTATAAGGAATAATAGCAAGATTATCTTGAGTAGCACTATCAACTTCTACTCCGTAGACATTTGCTATCTCAGGAAAGGATTTTTCAGTATATCCCTTCCAATATTTATCTAAACAGCCATTATTGGCATTTAAATCTTTATGAGATTTCATGATAAATGAGGTTTTTACAGAGTTAATTACACTAGGTATCTGCTCTAAATTACATGGATATTGAACATGTAACCTACGACTATATCGACGTAAGATTTTGTTATTCTTTTCTAAACATTCTTGATCATCTACACTCCAAGACCATTGATTATCTTTAAGCTTGAGAATTAACGAATGTAAATCCTCATTTTCGTCGCCCTGAATCCGACATCCCAAATAATGTATGACTTGTTTCAGTTCCATAAAATTCCTAGGTGTTGCAGGTTCAAACCATCTAAGTTGTGGCTCCTGGCCACAACCCCATAGATAGTAAAATCCATTACTCTTTCTTTTGGATGAGGCAACACCACCTCTTGCATATTTTGCAATTTAACCTTGGTGGGTTCAGATTGGACTCGTTGATAACCAACTAGTGGTCCCCTAGAATAGCGATACATCTTCTGTGTAATTCCATTGGAACGCTTAAAAGAATGACACAACCAGGGAACACTCGTAGGGTTTTTCTCTTGAGTCTCTGGCTCAAAAGTACCCTTAGATTTATCTTTTTCCAAAAACCTATTAGTTTTTCCATATTCTTTCCAATAATTCATATCCATAGGTAGAGCTTGTTCCATCTGTAACTCCCCATTATTGAATTTAGACTTATGTTCTTCTAAATAAAATTCTAAAAGCGAGATTTCAGCTAGATATCGCCTTTCTCTAGACTGAAACTCTGCCTTTTCCTTTTGCAACTCAGTAATCTTCTTCATTGCTTCATTTACAGCAGTTAACGCTGCCTCAGGCTCTATTTCCAATGCCTCGTTCAATTCTCTAATAATCCTAACGTAATTACCATGATGTTCACGAGAAGTCTGTGAAAACCTATTAAAAGCCGAAGATGAATCATCCTCATCCTCACCAGATAGTGGTCTTTGTAAGGGTTTGCACCCATGCCTGCTTCTCCTTTCTCTTTCCTTTCTTTCTAGTTGATAATAATAAATCCTTTTGGCTCTCTCTGGCAGTTGTCCAAATCCAAAGAGTAAAGCATTTTCCCCATAAGGAAGAGCTGCTAAGATCCTACTCTCAGGCATATTATTATTATTATCAATAACATCATCTTCTTCCATACTTTCTAAAGAGGTTATTGAGATGTCAGCCACCTCAGATGTCATTAACTCAGGCATCTCTTCCTCCTCTAATTCATCCATAGAAACCTCTTCTGACTTGCTGTATGAAAAAAATGCATTTTCTTGATTATTCTCTTCTTGATCCATGGATAACTGAAAACGTGTTTCAAGCGAATCATCAAAGTATTATGCTTCCTCTGCAGAAAGAATTAAGCAGTCTAGGGTTGTATCTTCGGATGTAGATAACCAATGGGTAATATCACTATCCGAATCATTGTTAGATGAAAACGTTATAGCATATTCACCAATACCCATCTGTTCTACCTTGTGAGGCTAATGTACTACGTTGACCTCTACTTTCTCTGCTCCTACTGGGTGTGGTGTTTTAAATAACCAGGCATAAGGCCCTTCATGATCAGTCCTCTCCATTTCCGAATCATAAAACTCACTATTGGATCTCTCATCCATTTCACTAACTGCCTCATCTCCTGACTCTTTCAAAAACCCTCTTGAAATAACTTGTATTTTAACCCTATCATTTCTAGGACCAATCACAATTGAACCTTTATACCAGTCTTGAATGCATCTTGCTTGGTATAACCAGGGTATTTCCAGCAACACAGATTATGATGAAATGTTTGTTTGCGAACAAACGATCAAATAGTTCACATGAAATTCTAATCTAGTTACTACAGATTTCACATTTTGCAGTAACCCCAAAGGAGTTACTTTTCTCTTATCAGCCACCCGTAAAACAATATGAGTAGGTTCTAGATCCTTCAACCCTAATTCTTGCATTGCATGTTCTGTCATGAAATTAACTGCTGAGCCACCATCCAACTGCACTTCATGTACCAAGTGGCCATTAATAGTAGTATCGATGACTGGAGCTCTTGGATCCACAAACAAATCTATTATTTTTACATCCTTAGTTGTTTTTCTTTTAGAAGAATTTTCACTTACTTTGGAAGCATTGATCTCAATCCTCTTCCTTGGACGCCGAACTAATTTATGATAAAGTTGCTTCCGACAAACAGGCGCTATTTCTAGTAATTGCCAAAGGTTAATGGTCAATAATATTTCTTCTAATGCAGCCCAAAGATCATAGGTCTTATTCCCTACTTTCCATTGCTCTTTACTTCCTTGCTTAGGAGGAATCAATCATTTAGGAAAAGGAGCTACTCCCACTTGAATCTTAGGATTTGCTAAGGGCACAGGTAATAATGGGTGGTCAGAGGAATGCTGTGGAGAATCTGATTCAAGTAGTTCTACATTAGGATCTATGTCCTTAGATTTATCCTTCACTGCTCCATTTAATTGTGGACTCTCTTCTTCTAAACCTTTCTCCTTTTGTTGTTGCTTTTGTGTCCTATTAATGACACCAATCATAGGGTCAGCCTTAAAGGTCACTTTACGAGGTATAAATTTTGACTTAACTCCAGTATCTTTCTTTATTATTTCTACTTCAACTAAATTTGCAGCAGACGTTGAAGGTTCATTAAAGGCTTGTTTACCTTTGTCAGTAATTTTGTTATCCTCTCTCTTAGGGAAATTCTCCTCATAATGTCCTTCACCACTGCACTTCCTACAAAGAGGAGTATAGTCTTGATTTTTATTTGCATTTGGACAATACATAGCTATGTGACCTTCTTGTTGGCATCGATAACAAATTACTGGTCCTCTAGGCCGCTGTTGTCCACCCTGCCCCATTGGATTACGAAAATTTCCATTGTTTCTTCTAAAAGGAGAATTTCTCCCTCAATTGGTATCACTATTATAATTGTTTCGGGATACTGGAGGTCTACCCTAGGTTGGCAATCCTCGTGGCCCAAAAGGTTGATTGGGTGGTCCAATCTCATAAGTTGTATTATTACAATCCATATAATTATAATTCGTTTGCATTGAACGAGCTTGTTGTTGCTCTTGCCCTATCTTATGCCAGCAGTTGGTATCCAAATGCCTTGTCTTAAGGCAAAAATACAGAACAGTGGATGATCAGGTATTAATCTTGAAGGTGCCGGGCACTCTGTAGCCACATGGCCATAACCATGACACTTACACACCATATATTTGATCTAGGTGGGTTTAAAGTTGAATTTCCTAACGATTGTTGTGCATTAGGAACTTGTGTTGCTACCGAATAAATTTCCTTCAAAGGTGCTTGTACTGCACTCATAATTTCCTCCTTCAATTTTCCTAGGGATTTCGCAATAATATCTGTTACTTTTTCTTCATCAAGAGGAAATTGAGGTTGCGGCATAGAAGGCATTCCTGTCTGCATCATATAGGCTGGAATTGAAGTGTATGGATTTAAAGGTACACTTGACACATTTGAACTTGCAGTTACCGATGGATTTAAAGGAACGGTCACATAAGACACGTTCTTAGGTACCCTGCCTGAAGTGCTGGCAGGGTATTCCATCCGAGGTTCCTTGAAGAGATCTCTCCGTCGTTGTTGACTAAGCTGCACTTCTTCCCACCATCTAGCATGCGTTTTAGCATTTGCTAGCATAGTTGGTCGTTGTAAACTAACATGCTGATGAACTTCAAGATTAAGCCCATCAATAAACTTATGTTTTTACGTGGGATCATCAGGAGCGGGATTCATCTTGCGAATGATTGTCTCTATACGCTCAATGTAATGTTCAACGCTTTCAATTGCTCCTTGAGATAAATAATCTAATTGAAGAGCTAATCTATCTTGAAAACCTTGTCACCTAAATTTTTCGAGAAAAGCTCTTGATAAGGTAGCATAGGTTCCTTTATGTTGAGCATCCAGGTTCCTGTACCACCTCGCTACCTCATCTTTTAATGTTGCAAAGAAGATATGAAGCTTTTGGTCGTCGTCTATTATCTCGTTGGCGACATAGGTAACCTCAAATATTTGCGAATGGACATCGGGATCTTCGTCCCACAGTCCCCCAAATTGCATAAAGTCAGCTAATTTGACTGGGTTTCGAGCCATTAGTTCCTTAAATAGTGTTTCTAGTCCAAAATCTGAAGTCGAGTCAGACCACATGGGTTCCTTGGATTCTCTGAATAAGGATCTTAATCCAAAGTCATATACGGCTCTTGATTGCTCTCTTTGATGGGGAATGCGAAACAAAGAACGTAATCCCAAATCTGTCACTCTATCTATCCACAAGGGTTCTTTTGGTGCTTTAAATAAGTAGTTTAACCCAAAAATAAATTCTAAATTCGAACTCAATGTAGATTCATTACTCCCTATAGTGGCATTAGCTTCACTCTCCACGCTCTCATTTTGCGTACTCTTTACCTTAGTAGAACTATCAGTGCTTGAAACCACTCGATCCCACTGGTATGAAGCCGCTTCACTTTCCTTTGATGGTGTTTTATCAAATGAGATGTTAGGCTCTAAAGATTCTACGTTTGAGTTAGACACAACATCTATCCCCAAGTTCAGTAATGCGTTGACTCTCTCAAGCCTTTCTAATAACCAAGCCTCCTGTCGCACCACTCGTTCTCTAGCTCGCTGATCTCTAGCTTTGTTTTGCTGCCTCCGTCTCTCTTCTGAATTCATTCACGATTACTAAACTAGCTCTTACTGTCATACTCCAAAATTACGCTTGTTTTATTCGAAGCTATAAAATTAGGTTTTCGCTTGTGTGTGCGCTTAGAAGGTTCAAAATAGTTGGCAACTCTAGGTCTATTTCCCCATAAGGCAACTTTCTTCTTGCTCAGGGATTAAGCCTAAGATTTCAGCAACCTCTCTGACGTCTTTTGTGTCAAAAGTAATTTTTAGACCTCTAGATACACGTATCCACGGTAGCACATCATCCCAGACTACTCTTCTAAAGGTTCAGTAAGAGCTGTGATAATACCAATCAAAGTGGTACAATACACTCATTGTATTTATCTCTACTGCGTCTATTAGCCCAAAGTGTGTTGCTAGTAGAACTATGGTTTGCGCACAATCGTTATAACCCCAACTCCAAGAGAATAATTGCTCTACATCCATAGTTAACTTAGGGCCAAAATATTCGCCTCCCTCTACTAACTCTGTATCTCTCGCCCAATCTAGCACTCTTCTTTGGCACTCTTGGGGCAAATTAGAAAAATAGTCCCTTAGAAGATAGACTGCGTATTCACTCATAAATAACACCTAGGATTTAAATACCCTAGGGAAAATTGATCACCCATTCGAGCGCACTTGTCTCCCAGCAAACGCACCAAAAAATGACTGGCCAAAGACCAAGCCACTTTTAACCAGGTCGGCAAGCCAACTCCTAAGAGTTATTGTACTAAACAGGTGATTGTTACTACTAACTATACTAATTTGGTTTAGCCTTCCATTATTTACGACGTTTGTTCGTAATAGTCCAACTATAGATATCTAAACTCTAGTAAACATACTTAATCTCACACTTCGTTTCTTTTAAACTTTTACAACTAGGTCTTTATATTGGGCACTATAACGCTAAACCTAGGATAACTACAGTTTCCCTCCATCTTTCAGGAGCGGCTCCTCATAAATTTCTCCTTCCATACTAGTGGCGGTTTATCCAGGAAGCTTTGATGTTTGACTTTAAGAAATTTATTTCAAGGTATAGATCCCTTGGATCTATTCAAATTTCTCCATTTAAATTCCTTTTTATATTTCTCTTCTCCAACTGATTAAAATTAATTCATTTTATTTATTTAATTAACAGTAAACATTCAAACCAAAACATCTAACGTTCTAAAAACCCATAAACTTTAATCCCCTTGATAAACGTCTCCCCTCTCCATACTGCAATTTTGTCGTTGTTTTTTAATGTTTAGATAATTAATTCGTTTTGCGAGAATAACGTCATATTTTTCTTCTTCTTTACTAAATACAAATTAGGATAAAAACAGATACTCTCTACACTCCAACGTAAACACATACATAGTTCATTTTAAATCCCCATATTTCCCTTTAATTTATCAATTAGTCCTAGTGGCCCTCCACTCTTCCTTGCAATCAACAGATAATCATTTTTTAATTCAAACAAAATATAGATCCTAAATATGGATATTGAGGCTTTCCCTCATGCCATCAAAATGATTATCTTATTAAGTTTCTGATATTTGTAATTTAAATTTAAGGTTATAATTTTCTTATCATCAGCAAACATCATAAAATACTATTGTATCTCTCATTCTTACCCATCCCTGTGTTATTTAATAGTACATCACGTATTGTTTTATTTACTCAAAATAAAAACGCCATGTTTATGTGAAAATGTTTCTTTCGGTAGAATATAATTAACTGTTGTTTCTTTTTGTTTTAAAGCTTACAAAACTTCATCAGCAATCAAGAATTGTCTTTTTAGCCTTTCATGTAAAGATCCATATTATTGTTGATAGATGACACATTTTATTTAAATGTAAACTATGATTTTTCTTTTAAAATAACATTTTTTGAATTTTTAAATATATCAAATAGTCCTTAAATATTATGAAAAAATTTCAATAAATTTCTAAAGACATAGCCTTTATCAAAACAATATCATAAGTCATATTGGATCAACCAAAAATTTTGCAAAAAATTCATATATGTCAATTTTGAACCATTACAAGAGCATTTTTCACTATTTTTGATTTTCAAAAAATAATTTCAGGTGCACATAAATACAGACAATCATTCAACACAAGAAAACAGGTTTCAAGGCATTTTTCAAAAATACTAAAGTGAACATTTACTCATACTATATCATTTATTTTTGATAAACGATTTAGGCACGTACTTGTAAATCCTACGGGTCGTTGTCATGTCTTTGGAGACCATATCCTTATGTTTTCCAGCCAAGGTCTATCTTCTATCCAGTCGTATCAAATGCGAACTCATCATTTTGTTTTGCTTCCCCACAGTTTTCCTAGATGCTATTCCCTTTATAGCAATATGAATGATCTTTATAAACTATAGATTGAGCTTTTAGTTGAGAGCTTTAACACCATAGCTTCTCCCTTGAAGTAATGGCAACGTATGAAGAGGAAGGAGACTAATACAATATCCTATCAATTTGGGCACCAAATTGCGCGCGAAGTAGAGCAATTCGAAGAGAAGAAATTCTTCTACCTACCTATAACTTCAGATTATACCAGTGTATTGAAGCTCTAAATTGGCTATTATAAGGAAGGCATGGTGAAGTAGAAGAGACATGGGGATTCCATTGATGTCTGCAATGATCTTCCAATCTTGTTTAGGCTTCCATGGAGATGGTTCTTCATTCTTTACAACGAATCATTAAGTGTAATGAGGCGCCCTCTCTTCTTTCTTCCTTGATGGCGCCCCCCTTCATAATTATCTCTCCCTTCTTGCCAAATGACGAAGTTTTTATTCTCTCTCTCTCTCTGTGAGCGCACTAAAACCCTACATAAATTTCCACATTTCAGAGGTCTAGTTGTTGGTAGCAGACATGCCTGTAAAGAAAGATGTGTTGTCCAACCCAATTCTTATTTTAAGGCAATTTCACTGTCTGAACTTGTAAGCTCATCACTTGCATCTAGGTCTATCCAAAAGCTAATCTTTCCTACCGCATGGCTGCTCCATTACGCTAGAGTTAGAAGCAAATTTGATCCTGCAAATGGTGGTATCCTTCCTATTTTGTATAGTTCGATGCTTGGTCTGTATTGAGGATCAATTAGGGGGCGATGACAAAGTCGAAGCCACCGGCAAGATTGTGAGTGAGGGTAGAGTGGATGTCAGCATCGAAATTGATCACTGCTCCACAGTAGCGGGACTCACTATTGTCTTCGGTTCTCTAACCGACAGGCATCTCTCTCTCTCTCTCTCTCTCTCTGTGCACATGAGAGTCGTCTGTGTGTAGTTCCATGTTGAGGGCAAAAGCCCTTAACACTTGGCGATCCTGTAGTCATCGATCTTCATGAATCTTCAGTTGTAGATCGGTGGGTGTCCTGCATCTTTGCTAGTAGAATACATCAAGGCACTGAAGCGCATGGATGGAAACGTGCAGAAGAAGGCTGGCATGAACGAAGCCAAGCAAGGGAAGCACATCATGGCATGAAGGCATTTTTGCAAAGTTCGATAAGCATATCATCTGCCGTGCGCAGTTTGGTTGGAATAGCAGTGAAAGAAGCATCACCTGCTTTTAAGCAACATATTGCTGTTGAACCTGAGGAGGTTAACGCTGCTATGGCAAGGTTTCAGAATCAACTATGCAAAAAAGTTGTAGGAGACGTGGTGATGGAAGCGTTGGTGCAAGCGGTTATCAAAAATCGTTGTCGCCCTGTTGCAAAAGCAGTTACAATGGCTCTTTAACCTTAATGGTAGGATCTCAAGGGGCATGATGGTAGTTGAGTGGTTGGATCTCTAGAGTCATGTTTCAACTACAAATGTAATGTTGTTAAATGAATGAAGGAGAAGTAGTTGTGAGCCATCTCTCTCTCTCTCTCTCTCTCTCTCTCTCTCTCCGTCTCTGTTATGACGATGGAACGGAAGAAGAAGTCCACAACATCAGCGCCAGTGATCCTTCCATCCCCATCTGGGTCTACGTATTCAAACCACTGCTTGTAGAGTCACTTGTCTTACTTGGCGAAGTTTGTGTTACAAACTATGAGGACATCCATGGCCGCAGAAGGAAGGATCTCTCGCTCTCTCTCTCTCTCAAATATGTGATATAAGCAATGATCGTTCATGGATGAAGAAGCCGAGATCTACCCCGTCTTATGTGACCTATTATTTTGCTTTGGCTAAGAGCACCATATGAGGAAAAGAGAAATGCAACAATAGGGCTTCAGCCTTCAATTTGTTGATATTGATTGGCCAGATGGCCGTTTTAGTTCCTTGAGCCAGTTTGAATTGCATCTTTCGGTCCATGCGATCCATATAATCTGAATAAGGATGGCGAAGCCCAACTCCTTGTTTCTGATTTGTCTCACTATATTCCTCTTCTCGGATAAGTGCCAACCAAGAAAGGAAAATCGACATGAAGGAAGGAACCATACTAAGAGGCAAATCAGTGGAATAGATTGCCCCCTCTCAGAATCACAGACTAAGGCGACCTTTTTTTTTCTCCCCCTCTCTCATGCGGATAATGGCATCTCTTCCCTCCTCTCGGCAGTTCGCATCCCCCCTTTTTCATGCATAACTACCACACCCATATTCATCACCTCAATCTCCTCCATGACCTTGACCATAACCTAAACATTGCCCTAACAAGCAATGTAAAATCTATTCCAACTAATTGTTCCCACTTGGTGTGTCCATTTCCTGTCACTATATCCTTTTCACTTCATATGTTGTTTCTAGCTATCCTTGACACTACCTAGTTGGTAAAAAAGAAAACCCTTTGTAAATACTAGGTAGCTTGGTTGATATTGCCAGCTAGTACTGCTGCTATGCTTCATACAGTTGGCACACTTCGAGTTTTAGTGAGTTCTCTCTAGTTCTTCTAGGTTCTCTTGCCGTTATTCATATCCTTGGAAGCTAAGGGGACGGTTAGACATCTTATGAGTGGGAATCCACAATGATGGATCATCTTTGTATAATGCTCTTGTACCTTTAGTGCCATCTGAATTTTCTATTTAGGGCTTTGACACAATTCTCTTTTGTTGTAACCTAGGCTCATCAAACTCAAAGGGAACTGCATAATCTTCCATGGATGACATGATTTCTAGTGGCTTTAAGGATGTGGATTGCATAAGCTCAAAGGACTTCATTTTGCAAAGTCCTACAGTCTCTAATTCTTGGTCTCCATAGCCTATACCTTGCAAATGAGATATAAGAGCTTTTCTTGTTTGTACACAGGCCAAAGGTTGAGTTTTGTACTGACATTTGCTGGCCGAACTACAAGGACACGGCCTCCAAAGACAGCAACAATGAACACCGCATCTGTAGTAAATTAAGATAAAAAGTTGGTAATAGGGTGTCACTTATAGACAAATTTGCCAAAAAATTGATGCAATAGATGGCATGTTTTTAGGTGTTGTCAGGAAAGGCATTGGACTTGGAGTCTAGGTTACTAGTACATAGATGCCAATTGGCTTGCCTATCTTCAAAAAAATCTGAAGAGGCTAAAAAGGTTTGAGGACTTGAAGATTATCAAGTTATTCATCTTCCATGAGGCATGTGTGAACTCAATCCTGCACATTGGATGCCGGAGGTAGAACAGACTCGCTACATCTATGAGGTAGTCAAACTCTTACCAGCAGATAGAATTAAATTAATGGGGTGATACAAACTTCATGGCTATAAAAAAGGGGGATTTCTTGAACTTCTCGTGACTTACCACTTCATGAGAATCCATTTTCCAAACCCATATTACTATTTTGTCCCCGTAAATAAGGAATTATTAACCTAGCGCTGATGTATCTCTTGAAAGAAAAATCATCCCAGTCTATCTCTATCTATCCCTGAATAATTGTACTTGAGGCTTGTGCCTCTTTATGGGTAAATGAAAATTTATGATTATCTGACTTGTTGCACAATATTGATGAAAAATAATATGCGCATTGAGACAAGTTGTAAAGAGATGTGTAAATGCAATCTTAACGTGAAAGTTTAAATTGAACTAGATACAACCCCCGGGGGCTTCACTAGGGTTTACCGTATGGTACCATGTGAGTGTAAGGGAGGGGGGTTATTTAAGGGAAGGAATGTACATTTTATAAGGTAAGGTCCCATAAATAGGGGGTAGATAAGGGGTATTTTCATAGATTTCTTGCATGCAGGTGACGTCTCCTTATTACTACTAGTGAATCCCCTGTGATACAACCCCAAATGCAAAATTAGAACCCTATTTCCACATTAAGCCCGACAGAGGCACAAGAGAAGAAGTTTCTTCTCAAAAAAATCAAGCCACCAAAATTTGATGGGAAAGGGAAGAGTGTTGAAGCCGATGCTGAAATATGGATTGAATCCATGGAGGATTACTATAGTGCAATAGAAACAACACCTCCAAACTAGGCTATGATTTCCAAGCTCAAACTCACCGACGATGCTAGGCTCTAGTGGAAGTAGTGGTGTAAAGATCAAGTAGTCAACATAAAGCATGATAACTTGGGATAAGCTAAAAGAAATAGTGTAGGGAAGATACATGCCACTTGCATACAGAAATCAGAAGATAAATGAGTTCTTTAAGTTGAAACAATTGGGTTTGTGTCTAGAGGCATACTACTCAAAATTTGTCTCCTTATTAAAATACGCCCCAAGAATGAGTATTTTTCAACAACTCTCTAAGTTCTGTGATTGGCTAAATCCACCACCAATGAACACTTGATTGGAATCAATATGTCCTTTGGATTTACAAGATGCATTGATAAGAGTGGGACGACCCATTGCCCAAGAAGTGCATCCAAAATCCAAGAATAATAGACCTTGGTTTCACAAAGACTAGAATCTAGGGATGTTGAAAGCTCAATTTAAAAGGGTGCAAGGATAGAGTCAAGTCCAACGAAAGAAGCCAAGGGAAGATGCAGTTAGTGACTTTGTCCCCACTCAAAGAAATGACCAAAATCTGCGATGGTTTTACTACAAGGAACCTAGGCACTTCAAAAGATAGTATCCCAAACTTGGCGAAGATCATCATCAAGGAATATTTACTGGGGCGGTTGTGCAGCAATGGGAAGGGCAAAAACTTCCAATATCACCATTAAGGAAATCAATGAAGAAGAAGATCCGTCCATGGAAGCTGAGATCGAGAGGGTATCCGTTCATACCGCTCTCCATAAAAAGGGGCCGAATCAAGAATAGCTTGTGCAAGAAGGTTAGGAATAGCCACTGTAGTTGCACCTACTTTGCTTGTCGAATTAGCAAATGGGAAAGAAATTACTTGCACTAGAAAAATTGCCAAGGTGGAATTTCTACTCAGAAAAGAGTCCACATCTGTTAAGTTCAGGGTAATGAATCTAGGGGTCCATGAGTGCCTACTTGGGATGAATTGGCTAGTCCCCAATGATGCTCACATCCATTGTGGAAAGGGCCAAGTTTCCTTTTGGAATCCTAAAGGTAAGTTAGTTACAAGTCAAGGAGAAGCTGGTAAACCAAAGATCTAGCTAGCCAAGGCAACACGAATGGCTCAAGGGATAAGGAAAGGATTACTCATCTATCTGATCAAGCTAAACAAGCCAGAATAGGTAGAGGACTCCAATGAAAAACTGTCATGGTTAAAAGAGTACGCGGATGTATTTCTGGAAGAATTGACAAAATTACCAATGCCTAGGAAAGTTGACCATGAGATTAAGCTGATGCCAGGTGTTACACCAGTTGCAAAAAGCCCCTACAAGATGTCCATTCTTGAGGCTATTGAGTTAAAAGAACAACTCGAACAGCTATTGGACCAAGGGTACATACACCCCATCAGTTCTCCTTGGGGGGCTCCAATCTTGTTCTAGAAGAAGAAGGATGGTACACTTCGGCTTTGCGTCAATTATAAAGGCCTAAACCAAGTAACTATCAAGAATAAATATCCTATCCCAAGGATAAACGAGTTACTTGATCGATTGCAGGGAGCAAAAATATTATCCAAAATTGATTTGAGATCAGGGTACTACCACATCCGCGTCAATGATGAGGATATTCCTAAGATGGCATTCAATACCAGATATGGTAATTTTGAATTCATAGTAATGTCCTTTGGATTGACTAATGCCCTTGCCACATTTAATAGGCTAATGCAAGACATTTTTAGACCATATCTCGATGATTTTGTACTTGTATTCTTTGATGACACCTTGGTTTATTCCAAGGAAGAGGAGGATCATGAACTCCAAGTTCGCATTGTCCTTGAGACCATGAGGACATACAAGCTCTATGATAAGAAGAAAAAGTGTGCCTTTCTCAAGAGACATATCGAATATCTTGGGTTTATTATGTCAGAAGAGGGAATCTCTCTTGACCCTATAAAGGTTAAGGATGTCCAAGAGTGGCCTCCACCAACCATTGTCAAAGAAGTGCATATTTTTCTTGTCCTAGCAGGATGGTACATGATCTTCATTAAGGACTATGCCTTAATTGCAACACCCTCACAAATCTACTAAAAAAGGAGGTTGTCATAGTATGGACGCCCACTAAACAATCAAATTTTGATCAAATCCAGCATAGCTTAGTGACAGTACCAATTTTGAACTCCCTGACTTGAGCAAGAAATTTGAAGTTGTCACGGATGCTAGCTCACTTGCACTAGGTTGTGTACTAATGCAAGAAGGTCATCCTATAGCATATTCTTCAAGGAAGTTAAAAAACCATGAAAGAAATTATGCTGGTCATGACCTCGAGTTGCTAGTAGTTATTCATGTTCTTAAACTTTGGCAACACTATTTTCTTGGCAACAAGTTCTCCTTGGTCATGGACCATAAGAGCCTCAAATGGATCTTCACCCAGCCTGACCTCAATATGAGGCAACGCCATTGGATTGATATTCTACAAGAATATGACTTTGAGATTAGGTATAGACCTGGTAAGGAGAATGTGGTCGTTGATGCCTTAAGTCGCAAGGTTCTCCTCAATTCTCTTATTATGGAGGAGCTTTCAATGGTGCAATCATTAGCGACTATGGTATCAATGCCTAGTAACCCTATCCTTGAATTTGGAAAAGGAGAAAAACCCCAAACTTAAAGTCAAGTATCAAGAATTATTTGTCAATGGGGGACTCGCCTACTTTAGGAAAAGATTATGCATTCCCTCAAGCAAGAAACTCAAACAGAGAATACTCTGGGATGCACATGACTCCCCCTTTTTAGGCCATTCCGAACGCTTTAAGACCCTCAACACGGTCAGAAAGAGCTATCATTGGGAAAAACTTAAGGGATATGTACTCAAATATGTCATAGAATGTTTGTCTTGCCAATAGCGCATTAAGATAGAGCATACCAAGATGTCTAGAAATCTGCAACCTCTCGACATTCCTCAAATGAAGTGGGAATTTATCAGCATGGACTTTGTTGTTGGGTTACCTTCACTTCAAGGAGGATACAATTCAATTAATTATAGTTATATTAGATATGCTCACCAAGGTTGCACATCTCATTCCAGTCAAGACAAACTATAAAGCTTCAGATATTGCTGGATTATTCATTAAGGAGATATTCAGATTCCATGGGTTGCCCAGAAGGATCATTGGTGACTGTGACTCCCTCTTCACATCTCACATCTAGAGAGGGATATTTGAGGCCATTGGGACTTGATGGGACCAAAAATGGGTCAGCACTCTCTATGGCACTAGCCGGACCTCATGCACACAACAGACACCTCCACCACCACATGGCCTCGTGGGCCAGGAGCATTTGTAATAACTAAATGCACACTAGATACATCTAATATTGCGTTTGTAGCTAGATAAGAGTCCAACGACACCTTCCCAAAAAACCCTCAAAGGGGGTATCCCACACATATTGGCCATAAGTGCCACGTATCACAGACATAGGAGGCACCCCATCGAGTGATTGTCATGGCCCCACTGTAGCTCTCCTACATCTTGGGGATTGGCCCCTTGATGCACTTCTTTTACATATAACTACATTTGCACAACACTCCTCTCTTTGTCAGCGAGATCCAGGAGATACCATGTTCCCTCACTAATAATTTTCCCCAAGAAACGAATGGCTAATCTACGGCAAGGGGAATCTCACCCTCTCAAGCATGGATCAATTATAATTCAAACAATTTCTATGCATTTCTAGGAGTTGATACCACATGTATATGATTAATGCAATAGTGGATGTCTCATTGTGAACAAATAGTTATGTTTCGAAATCAACCTATGTGCTAGTATGCAAACAATCTTTCCATGAAATCCAACTAATACGTATATAATTCGTTGCAAGAATCTAGCACCAAGGCAAGAATCTAGATTTTGACCACTTAGTAAAATAATCAGTCGCTACAATAATATATTTTTTTTGTGTAGTGGACGACAGAGTAATAGGGCCCACAAAGTCGATCCCTCACTTCTTGAACGGAAGGATCACCATAATAGGAGTGAGTGGTTGCTTTCTATTCTCTCGGCTATCATGTCATTGACAAATGTTGCATCTTCTAACGTACTCGAATGCATCCTGGAAGATGGCCGGCCACCAATATCCTGCCCTCAAGGCTTTTTGCCCAGTTAGCCACCCAACAAAATGACCTCCGCAAGCAGAGTCATGGCACTCTTCTTAGATGAAAGGGACCTCGTTAGGCATTACCCATTGGCGGTAGATATCATCTACCCCTTGCCGATACAACGTGCATGTGATAATTGTGAATTTTAAAGCATGCTGCTTGATATTTTGCCTTTCTGACTTTGATAGACTAGCTCTAGTCACTCCCGTTGACAAATAATGTTTTATCACCGCATACCAGGAGGGAATAGACACCATGTCAATCTTGAAAAATGAGTCCTAGTCACTACCTTTAGCTAGAGCTTCCTTTGGCTTTCCAAAGTCCACAAGGCACTCTATGATACCTTGCAACCTAGGTGGCTTGCTCTTAACCTCATAGTCAAACTCCTACAAAGTGATTAACCACTTTGCCAAACGGTTGGGCGGTTATAGCTTATTCATCAACAGTCATAGCCCTTTCACCTTCGTATAAAGGATAACCTTCTCATAAAGGATGTAGTGCCTGAAATTTTTAGTCGCAAATATCATCGCAAGGCACAACTTTTCCATATAAGTATAATTAATTTCAGATACACCCAGCTTCTAATTTGGCAAAAGCAATCGGGTGATACCACTTCTCTTCCGACATTTGCACTAAACAAAAACTAATGCTATGCATGGTAGCTGCTGAAAAGATGTAAAAAAATTCGCCCCTCTTAGCATAGGTGCTCTTACGAGTTCTTGCTTTACATCCTCGAAAGCCACCTTACAAGGGTCACTCCACATAAACAAACAATTGAAGGATAATAGATTTGTCTATGGCAATGTTCTTTCTACCAATGTGTTTATGAACCATTGATAATATCCAACTGATGATAGAAAGCTATGGACTTCTTTGGGGGTGCATGACGGACTCATGGCAACTATAGCTTTGATCTTTTCAATATCCAATTGATGATAGAAAGCTATGGACTTCTTTGGGGGTGCATGACAGACTCAAGGCAACTATAGCTTTGATCTTTTCAATATCCGTCACAATTCCTACCGAGATAACTACATGGCCCAGCAAGAGCCCATAAGGTACGCCAAAAATGCACTTCTTCGAATTGAGAGCTATGCAAAATTGTATGCATCACTCAAAACATTTTCGTAAAATAATCAACTGCCTTTCTCTCACGGTGGCTGCCCCTAAATCGTCAATAAATACCTTCAGCTCCTCAGGGGAAATGTCACCAAAGGTCTTATAGGCAGTTCGTTGCCAAGAACCATGCGCATTACTTAGACCAAATGCCATCACATGATAGGCAAAGGTCTCGAAGACTATTATGAAGGTTGTTTTTGTTGAGATATCGAGCTCCACTCGTGATATGCCAGGGTGACCGTTGTGCATTTATGTCACCGACTTGTCAGTTGCAGATGTGGTTGGTACACCGCTCATGAATAATAGCTAGATGACAGCTATCCTTATCTACTCTAGTTCGTGGCTCAGTTAGTATGTCACCTTAGTTAGTTGAGTTTGGTTTGAAACCCATATATAGGGTTCTTCTATTTCTTTTGTACTTGAGTTCTTTTGGCTTACACAACTAAGAAGAGGAAAACTGTTTTCAGCCTCCACCCTTGTGTGTATTCCCCCATTGTGCAAGCAAGAAAGCTACAAGTGAGACTCCTTCCTTCTCTCCCACAAACTTGACATGGTATCAGAGCCTTGTTCGTGGTAAGGAGCTCAAGAAAGCAAGCCAAGCTCGCGGTGTTCTGGTAAGAGGAGCAGTGTTGCTTTCATTTTCTGTTTTGGGAGCAGATCTCTGCAGGTAGCACAACCGGAAATTGCAAGAGTGCATTGTCTCAGGTTGAGACGCCCTTCGCGATGAAGCAAGAGGGCAGTATATGCTGCAGGTGAGGGCTTTAGCCCTCGACGACCCTATTTTTTTGATTTGAGGCCATTTTGGGGCCTATTTTGGAGGCGGAATTTTTCTGCACGCACTCAGGAAAAGGCCCAATTTTATGCTGTGCGACCACTATTCTACAGGTCGGTGAAAAGTTACTATAGAAATTGCATCGTATACCTGTGCGCAGAGACATTGGGAGTTACAAAATCATCCCCATTGCCTGTGGATGCAAAATCGTCACTAGAAAGTGACTGTGTGGTCAAATACCACTTTCATCAGTTTTGCAGATTAGCCCTTGTGAGGTTGAAGTTGTGTTCTTTGCAGTGATAGAATTTTTTACAGTGTTCTGTAGTGGCGTCTGATTCTCTTTCACAGATTGTCACTGAAAAGCTTGAAAGAACAACTTCCAAGCATGGAAGTTTAGAATGACGAATTTCCTTATGGGAAAAGGATATTGGAAATTTGTTGCAGGAAATGAAGAAGAACCAGTTCTTCCTGACGTTCCCAATCAGCAGCAAATGCAGGCATTCAAAGCATGGCATGAGAGAGCCAGGAAAGTTATGTATTGGCTATCTATCAGTATTTCAGACTCTATGATTGTGCATATTCAGGATGCAAGTACGCCAAAGGAGGCATGGGATACTCTGTCAAAGATGTATAGCACAAATACGCAAGCCAGGAAAATGCAGCTCAAGCAAGAGTTGCACAATGTGCAAAGAGAAAATATGAGCATCAATGACTACCACATGAAGGTGAAGAAGATTGCAGATGCACTTGCTTCCATTGGGTCGCCAGTGGAAGATGATCATTTAGTTTCTGTGACCTTGAATGGTCTAGGAAAGGATTATGCACAGTTTCGGACATCCATTTCAGTTCGTGAAAGATTTCCTGATTTTGAGGAGTTGATTGCTCTTCTAATTTCTGAGGAGCAGAGAAATGGTGGTGCATCTTCTTCAGGAGGAACTTCAAAAGAAACTGTCTTCTACTCAAATGCTGGAAGAGGTAGAGGCAGAGGTAGAGGAGGCCAATTTGGAGGCCGTGGTAGAAATCAGAATATGCAACAAACTCAAGAAAACCAGTCCTATGGAGGAGGACGTGGTAACTCTACAGGCAGGGGGAGCCAAAGAGGTCGTGGTGGATGGCAAAGAGGCCAAAATGCAAACAGTAATGTTGAATGCTACTATTGTGGTAAAATGGGTCATATGGCTAAAGACTGCTATAAAAAGCAGAATGACATCATGAATGGAAAACTGCAACAAGGAAATTATGCATCTTCTAGTAGACAGGGTGATGACAGAAATGAGCATTTGTTTATGGTGCAGCACATGAATAATTCTGTGACAAGTGTAGAAGAAAGCAACGATGTATGGTATGTTGACTCAAGTGCATCAAACCACATGACAGGTCATGCAGAATGGATGGAGGATGCAAGGAAAATGGAAAAACCAGGATTTGTGGAGACTGGTGATGATACTGCACATCCTATTGTGCAGATTGGAAAAATTCCTTTGTCTATGCAGGATGGGAAAAAGAAATACCTGTCCGATGTATTTCATGTCCCGAATATCACCAAGAATCTTGTTTCTGTTGGTCAAATGGTTGAGCAAGGCTTGCAGGTCAGATTTAATCCTCATGGATGCTTTGTTGAGGATATGAAAAATAAAGGTCGCTTGATAGCAAAAGGAAAGAAGAAGGGCAGAATGTTTATGTTGGATGCAGACATGCCTAAATTGAGTGCAGCAATGTTTGCACATGGGACCGGTGTAGTTGCAGATATTGATATCTGGCATAAACGCATTGGTCATGTTAATGTACAGCGACTTAAATCAATGCAGGCCCAAAATATTGTTGCAGGATTGCCTAAATTCAAGGTTGCAGAAATGCATAAGGTATGTGAAGCCTGTCAGTTTGGAAAATAGGCAAGGAAACCATTTCCTAGACATGTTCAAGAGAGCAAGAAGGCATTGGAATTAATCCACTCTAATGTGTGGACTACTAAAACTGCATCTCTTGGAGGCTGTCATTATTTTGTCACTTTTATTGATGACTATAGCAGAAAATTTTGGGTGTATTTTATGAAAAAGAAAAGTGAAGTTTTTGGGCATTTCAAAACTCTTAAAGCTATGGTTGAAAAAGAAACAGGTCTGCAAATAAAATGCCTAAGGTCAGATGGAGGGGGAGAGTACCTCTCAAATGAGTTTGCAAGGTTTCTGTAGGAGCATGGCATAAAGCAACAATATTCATGCAGTCATACCCCACAATAGAATGGAATTGCACAAAGGAAAAATAGACACATTGGAGAGGTATCTCGTGCCATGCTCAATGAAAAAGACCTGCCAGATTTTTATTGGGCTGAGGCAGTTGCTACAGCAGTCTACATAATGAACAGGACTCCGACTGCAGCAATACATGGGATGACTCCAGAGGAGAGGTATACTGGTAGGAAACCAGATATTTCTCATTTGAAAATTTTTGGTTGCATTGCCTATGTACATGTGCCAGATGAGTTGAGATCCAAGTTGGATCCAAAAGCTGAGAAGTGCATCTTTATTGGTTACTCTCTGCAGAGCAGAAAGGGTATAGATGCTATAACCCTTCTACTCGAAAGTTTACAGTGAGCAGAGATGTTGTTTTTGATGAGATGAGTAGCTGGTATAAACTAGTAAATGTGATTGATAATGTAGATGCACGAAATGGTAATGTTGCACAGAATTCACAGCAGCAGTCACAAGATATTAGTGAACCTGGAGCGTCCTCTAGCAGTGGTTCACATTCTTCGCAATGGACATGCAGATTGAGATCAGGAGAATCTTCTCAAAGCAATGCAGATAGTGGTATGCAGGTATCACAAAAAGGAAAGGAGAAGGTAGATCAGCCCATGTTTGATGTGAATGCAGGTCACTCTTATGTGGATGGTGAATCCAGTGGCTCAGAACAGAGCATTGATGATGAGTTGGGTATTCCTTCTATTGTTATACCTGGAGTAAGGAAGACCAGGGATGTTTTGAGCGCACCTGGGAGTGAACCCACTTTGCGCAGGTCTACCAGAGTTAGGTATCCTGTGGATAGGCTGAAATATGATGGATTTACAGCCATTGACTATGCATATATGGTCAAGGTGATACAGGAACCAGAACCCACTTCTTTTGAGCAAGCCATGGGAAAAGAAAAATGGGAGAAAGCCATGGATGAAGAAATGGATGCCTTGGAAGCAAATGCTACATGGGAATTGGTACCTTTGCCTAAAGGTAAGAATGCAATTGGCTGTAAGTGGGTTTATAAGGTGAAGCACAATGCAGATGGTTCTGTGAACAGATACAAGGCAAGATTAGTAGTAAAGGGGTATGCACAAACATATGGCATTGACTATGAAGAAACATTTAGTCCGGTTGCAAGGATGGCAACCGTAAGAGCAGTCATTGCTATGGCTGCATCAAAGGGATGGTCTTTACATCAGATGGATGTAAAGAATGCCTTCTTGCATGGTGATTTGCAAGAAGAGGTCTATATGGAGCAGCCACTAGGTTATGTGCATGCTGTTCATCCTGAGTTTGTTTGCAAGTTGAAGAAAGCCTTGTATGGCTTGAAGCAAGCACCTAGAGCATGGTCTGACAAGATAGGACAGTATCTTGTCACTATTGGTTTTCAGATTTCCAAGGCAGATTTCTCACTTTATGTGAGAAAAACAGAGAAAGGTATTATGCTACTTGTCATTTATGTTGATGATTTGATTATGACAGGTGACAGTGATGAAGATATCCTTCATGTGAAAATGCTATTGAAGCAGAAGTTTGAGATGAAGGATTTGGGAGAGCTGCGTTATTTCTTGGGCATTGAGGTGATTAGATCACCAAGTGGGATACAGCTCTTGCAGAGGCACTATGGATTGGACATGCTGTCCAAATATGGGATGACAGGCTGTAAGCCTATTTTAGTTCCTTTGGAGCAAAATGTAAAGCTGAGCGCAGATGCAGGTGAGCTTCTAGAAGACCCTACTATGTACAGACGCATAGTAGCAAGCTTGATTTATATGACTATTACCAGGCCAGATTTGAGCTATGCTGTTGGACTGGTAAGTCAGTTTATGCAGGCTCCAAGGAAACCGCATTTGGATGCAGCTAGACGCATACTCAGGTATGTGAAGTCCACATTGCAGTATGGACTATTTTATGAGACTAGGGTTCAGATACAGTTGCATGGATACACTGATGCTGATTGGGCTGGTAGTATTTTTGATAGACGATCTACCAGTGGGTATGTGTTCTCTTTTGGGAGTGCTGCAGTCACTTGGAGCAGCAAGAAACAGCCTACAGTTGCCTTATCGAGCACAGAGGCTGAGTACAGGGGTGCAACAATGGCTGCATGTGAGGTAGCTTGGTTGCATAAGCTACTTTATAATATGCATCAGCCTACAGATGGGCCAGTTGTCATTTATTGTGACAACATGATTAGTATACACTTGGCAAATAACCCAGTCTATCATGCTAAAACAAAGCACATTGAGGTGCATTATCACTATGTGCGGGAGAGGGTTTTACTAGGTCTTATCGATCTAGTTTATGTCAGCACAGAG
The DNA here is from genome assembly GCF_053477565.2 of Lygodium microphyllum. NCBI lineage: Eukaryota > Viridiplantae > Streptophyta > Polypodiopsida > Schizaeales > Lygodiaceae > Lygodium > Lygodium microphyllum. Next base: position 33,376,044 of record NC_141161.1, read on the forward strand.
GATCAGGTAGCTGACATATTTACGAAGGCATTGGGTGCAGAGAAGCTGCGCAAGTTCAGAGACCTGCTTGGTGTGCAGGAATTGGGATTGAGCTCGAGGGGGAGTGTTGAGATATCGAGCTCCACTCGTGATATGCCAGGGTGACGGTTGTGCATTTATGTCACCGACTTGTCAGTTGCAGATGCGGTTGGTACACCGCTCATGAATAATAGCTAGATGACAGCTATCCTTATCTACTCTAGTTCGTGGCTCAGTTAGTATGCCACCTTAGTTAGTTGAGTTTGGTTTGAAACCCATATATAGGGTTCTTCTATTTCTTTTGTACTTGAGTTCTTTTGGCTTACACAACTAAGAAGAGGAAAATTGTTTTCAGCCTCCACCCTTGTGTGTATTCCCCCATTGTGCAAGCAAGAAAGCTACAAGTGAGACTCCTTCCTTCTCTCCCACAATCTTGACAGTTTTGAGCTTATCCTCTTCTGTGATCGCCATCTTATTATAGCCTGCAAAACAGTCCATGAATGAATATATCTCCCTACCCACCAATTGATCCAAAATTTGGTCAATAAAGGGCAATGGGTAGTAATCCTTAACTGTTTGCTTGTTCAACTCTCGAAATTCCACACACAATTGGATTTGATTATTTTTCTTCTTCTTGATCACAATTGGTGAACACCATTCAGTGTGCTGCATAGGGAATATATAGTTGTAACATCCCCACTCAAACAAAGGTCTCTGGCTGCGAGTGAAAAAACCCTTGGGGAGAACAAGGGAAAAACCCGAGCCCCTACACATACCTATGATACAAAAATTATTTACTATAAAGTTTTCTTGAATACAATGATACATGCCTCAATCAATGAGACAAGAACTTGGAACAATACCAAGTGCATGTCTTAATGAACTAAAGCGAGCTTCACTAAGAGCTTTTGTGAAGATGTCTGCAACCATTTGATCACTGTGACAATGCTCCACCATAATAGAACTTTTCTTGACTTCATGTCGAACAGAATGATAATGAATAGCAATATGCTTTGATTTACTATGTTATATATAGTCTTTGGTAAGACTAATAGTACTTTGGTTGTCGCATCAAAGAGATGTACTAGATGATGAAGGATGTCCCAAATCTGCAAGTAGTTGTCGAAGACAAACTAGCTCACGAGCTACTAATGATGCAGCAACATATTTGGCCTTAGTTGTAGAAACCGCAACACATCGTTGTTTCTTGTTGGACCAAGAAACCAAACATCCATTTACAAAGAAACAATTCCCACTTGTAGATCACATGGATAAATGTGAACTTTCCCAATCAGCATCTGTATATCCAATAAGTTCAAGAGAAGTTGAAGAAGATAAAGAAGAATCCTCTCGACGACGATAAATAAGACCAAACTCCTTAGTACCCTTGAGGTACTTAAGAATACGTTTTGCAGCACTCCAATTAATAGTGGAAGGGGAAGAAAGATACTTTCCCAAAAAGTTAGCTGCAAATAAAATATCTAGTCTTGCGTTTAAACCAATAAATTGAAGACAACCAACAAGATTAGCAAAAGGTTGATGAATGGCTGATTCTTCATTGTGTGCTGTAGATGTACCCTTGGTAGAGCTCGAAAGAATGGGAGTGTTGGCAGAGTGCGCATTTGTCAACCCAAACTTCTCAACAATATCATTAATAAACTTTGTCTGGCGAAGAAGAAGAATGCCTTGTTGTCGGTGTCGTTGAACTTGAATACCCAAACAAGAATGTATCTCACCAAGATCCACAATTTCAAATGCAGTCGATAAAAGCTTCTTCATAGCATCCAAGAAAGCAATATTATTTGACACAAGAATAGTATCATCAACATATAGAGCAAGAATAATAAAACATTTTTCCTCCCTTTTGATGTTAAGATTTGGCTCAGCAAAACATGCAAGAAAACCTTTAGATGTGAGAACTGATCAATCTTAATATACCAAGCATGAGAGGCTTGCTTCAATCCAAATAATGCACAATGAAGCTGGCATACAAGATGCTCCTTTCCTGCAATCATAAAACCTTCAGGTTGCTCCATATAGATTTCTTCTTCAAGATCTCCATTGAGAAAAGTTGTTTTAACATCCATTTGGTGAATTTCTAGATCAAATAGTGTTGCAAAAGCCAAAAGCATACGAACAGTTGTGGAGCGCACAACGGGAGAAAATGTTTCTTGATAATCTACTCCTGCAATCTGCGAGTAACCTTTTGCAACAAGTCATGCTTTGAACTTATCAAACGAGCCATCAGCTTTGGTCTTGGTTTTATAAACCCATTTACATTTGATAGGAACACGATTTGGGGGGAGTTCAGTAAGAATCCATGTACCTTTGGAGATTAAAGAATCGTACTCAACTTGCATAACTTCTTTGCCATTGATCCCTTTGAGAAAAATTGATAGCTTCCATATACGATATTGGATCCTCTTGGACAGACATAGCATCATCAAAGACATCATATTCAATAGAATAGAATCCACGCTCTATCTCAATAGGAAGATCAACATATATCTCCAAATTTTCATCAATCTTCTTTGGAGGTGAAGGAGGTTTATGATCATCAGAATTAGTAGACTCACGAAGCACGTAAGGAAATGCACCAAGCAAAGACTGTGTATCATCTGAAACATCTGATGACCATGTGCCACCCATAGTCTTCTCATCAAATATAGCATCACGACGAATGATAACCTTTTAAGTAGAAGGATCATAAAATTTATAACCTTTGGAATGATCTAAATAACCAAGAAAAATAACCTTCAAACTTGGAGGATCCAACTTATGTCGAGTGTCCTTGGGCACATGAATCTAAGCAATGCAGCCAAATGTGCGAAAGTGAGAGACTGAAGGTGTCTTCCTTGTCCATATTGTTAAGGGAATTTTACCAGCAGGTGTAGTTGTTGGAAGATGATTTTGAATAAAAACGGCTGTTAGAAGTGCTTCAGTCCAAAACTTTCGAGACAAACCAGAGTGTATAAGCATGCAACGTATAGCATTAAGAATAGTGCGATTTTTGCGCTCAGCAACACCATTTTGCTGAGGAGAATAAGGAACTATAAACTTATGATGAATACCTTGATCCTTACAAAAGTCATCAAATAGATTGGATACATATTCACTGCCATTGTCACTGCGAAGAGTCTTTATAGAGAATCCAGTTTGAAGCTCCACACTTATCTTGTATTGTTTAAATGTAGATAAAGCCTCAGACTTATGTAGAAGAAGATAGACATGTGTGTATCGTGAGAAATCATCAATGAAAGTTATAAAATATTGATATTGAGACTTTGAGGCAGGAAACGGACCGCAAATATCGGTATGAACCAAATCCAAGAGAGCACAAGAATGTGATGAAGTAGAAGTGTGGAAAGGCGAACGATGGTGTTTTCCAAGTGCACAGTACTCACATATTCCCATACGTGGATGAGATTTAAGATCCATACATTGCATAAGACCATGATGATGAAGATCAAGAATTTTGGCAAAATCGGAGTGTGCAAATCGTTGATGCCATAATTTGCACTCTGCATCTCCAGGGGCAGTAACAACATTTGCAAGCATATCGTTCAATGATATCTCAAATAGATTACCATGTCGAGGAGCCACTGCTATAGTATGTCCGTCTTTCTCTATATGACATTGATTATGATCAAAGCCAACAAACAAACCAAGATCAACTAGACGAGCAACAGAAAGAAGATTTCTTTGCAAATCTGGAACATGAAGAACTCCTCTTAATATTCTAGTGGATGAAACAGTCCCCAGATATAAATCACCCACTCCTTTGACTTGACAAGTCGTATCATCCGCAAGGTAAACAAACTTCTTGACAGGAAGAGAATGATAATTGTGAAGCCACTGTGATTGGTATGTCATGTTTCCAGTGGCACCTAAATCAACGATGAATAGAGAACCATCATGAACATGAAGTACCTTTTCTGGAGAGATATCATGATGGACGAAATTGAGCTCTTGATGAGTATGATCATCATCAATTGTAGTTTGTTGAACAATATAAGCTCGAGAACGTTCTTCATCATATCTGTGTTTATAACAACGACGAGATGGATGATCTGTATGTGCACAATAATCACAAGGAGGAAAACTTTTAGACGAGCGAGGTTGGTTTGTAGTAACTCCATGCTCCTCATCATATTGACGTGCCCAACAACAATCAGAAGCCACATGGCCTTTCTTATAACAATAAGAACAATGTTTGTTAGGATAAGCAAGACGAGAAGATTTACCACCTTGATTAGGGCTTCCACCCTGCTGAAAACGTGAAGCGGGATGCTTGCGAGCAACAAAAGCAGCATCAAAATCCCTTTGTTCACGAGTGACCAAAACAGCATCAGATTTTTCCAAATGATGCTCATGACGTTGTCCTGATGCTATATTTGATGAGAAGACTATGGATAGCACATGGTCGTCAGATGTTTCAGATGATACACAGTCTTTGCTTAGTGCATTTCCTTACTTGCTTTGTGAGTCTACTAGTTCTAGTGATCATCAACCTCCTTCACCTCCAAAGAAGATTGATGAAAATTTGGAGATATATGTCGATCTTCCTATTGAGGTAGAGCATGGATTCTATTTTATTGAATATGATGTCTTTGATGATGCTATGTCTGTCCAAGAGGATCCAATATCGTATATGGAAGCTATCAATTCGTCTCAAAGGGATCAATGGCAAGAAGCTATGCAAGCTGAGTACGATTCTTTAATCTCCAAAGGTACATGGATTCTTATTGAACTCCCCCCAAATCGTGTTCTTATCAAATGTAAATGGGTTTATAAAACCAAGACCAAAGCTGATGGCTCGTTTGATAAGTTCAAAGCACGACTTGTTGCAAAAGGTTACTCGCAGATTGCAGGAGTAGATTATCAAGAAACATTTTCTCCCATTGTGTGTTCCACACCTGTTCATATGCTTTTGGCTTTTGCAACACTATTTGATCTAGAAATTCACCAAGTGGACGTTAAAACGGCTTTTCTCAATGGAGATCTTGAAGAAGAAATCTATATGGAGCAAGCTGAAGGTTTTATGATTGCAGGAAAGGAGCATCTTGTATGCCAGCTTCATCGTGCATTATATGGATTGAAGCAAGCTTCTCGTGCTTGGTATATTAAGATTGATCAGTTCCTCACATCTAAAGGTTTTGTTGCATGTTTTGCTGACCCAAATCTTTACATCAAAAGAGAGGACAAATGTTTTATTATTCTTGCTCTATATGTTGATGATACTATTGTTGTGTCAAATAATATTGCTTTCTTGGATGCTATGAAGAAGCTTTTATCGACTGCATTTGAAATGGTGGATCTTGGTGAGATACATTCTTGTTTGGGTATTCAAGTTCAACGACATTGACAACAAGGCATTCTTCTTCTTCGCCAGACAAAGTTTATTAATGATATTGTTGAGAAGTTTGGGTTCACAAATGCACACTCTGCCAACACTCCCATTCTTTCAAGCTCTACCAAGGGTACATCTACAACACGCAATGAAGAATCAGCCATTCATCAACCTTTTTTTAATCTTGTTGGTTGTCTTTAATTTATTGGTTTAAACACAAGACCAGATATTTTATTTGCAGCTAACTTTTTGGGACAGTATCTTTCTTCCCCTTCCACTATTCATTGGAGTGCTGCAAAACGTATTCTTAAGTACCTCAAGGGTACTAAGGAGTTTGGTCTTATTTATCGTCGTCGAGAGGATTCTTCTTTATCTTCTTTAACTTCTCTTGACCTTATTGGATATACAGATGCTGATTGGGCAAGTTCACATTTATCCATGCGATCTACAAGTGGGAATTGTTTCTTTGTAAATGGATGTTTGGTTTCTTGGTCCAGCAAGAAACAACGATGTGGTGCGATTTCTACCAACTGAGGCCGAATATGTTGCTGCATCATTAGCAGCTCGCGAGCTAGTTTGGCTTCGATAACTACTTGTAGATTTGGGACATCCTTCATCATCTAGTACACCTCTTCAATGCGACAACCAAAGTGCTATTAGTCTTACCAAAAACTATATACAACATAATAAATCAAAGCATATTGCTATTCTTTATCATTATGTTCGACATGAAGTCAAGAAAGGTTCCATTATGGTGGAGCATTGTCCCAGTGATCAAATGGTTGCAGATATCTTCACAAAAGCTCTTAGTGAAGCTCGCTTTAGTTCATTAAGACATGCACTTGGTATTGTTCCAAGTTCTTGTCTCACTGATTGAGGCATGTATCATTGTATTCAAGAAAACTTTATAGTAAATCATTTTTGTATCATAGGTATGTGTAGGGGCTCGGGTTTTTCCCTTGTTCTCCCCAAAGGTTTTTTCACTCGCAGCCAAAGACCTTCGTTTGAGTGGGGATGTTACAACTATATATATCATCTCTCACTTGACTTGGGTCTCACTTATATATACTAACTCTACATCAATATGAATCATTCTTTGGGAGCATATCTTGTGCATCTCTCTCGTACTCTCTCTCTCTCTTAACAAAGAATCGCAGATTCGAGCAGAATTGTTGTCTTGAATCCTCAACTATCATAACTTTTGATTCACAACTCCGATTGACAAGCAGTTTTGACAAGATTCGAGAGCATGACGAGAGCTACACCTAGACCTGGTTTCGCTTTTAAAAATAAAATTAACTAATACTTCTAATTTGAACAAGTTCATGTATCAAATAATCACTTGTGCAAAGAATTCAATCAAATATAAACAATGAAACAACTTATCTTCCTTGTTGTTGCTACGCATCCATAGCTCTCATCCCATGTTAAGAGAGAGAGAGAGTATGAGAGAGATACACAAGACATGCTCCCAAAGAATGATTCATATTGATGTAGAGTTAGTATATATAGGTGAGACCCAAGTCAAGTGAGAGATGATATATATAGTTGTAACAATTTTTTCATCATGCAAGCATGGAATAAATAGTAAACAGCATGTCTACCAATTTTCACTCCATAAGAACAACATTGGCCCAATCAAATATATAAAAAAAGAAAATTTTCTTTGTAAAATAGAATTACCGATTTTTTCCTCCTTTGCGAGTTTTAACATATGATGCGGGACTACTGATCAACCCTCATTTATGTTGAGATATCGAGCTCCACTCGTGATATGCCAGGGTGACCGTTGTGCATTTATGTCACCGACTTGTCAGTTGTAGATGCGGTTGGTACACCGCCCATGAATAATAGCTAGACGATAGCTATCCTTATCTACTCTAGTTCGTGGCTTAGTTAGTATGCCACCTTAGTTAGTTGAGTTTGGTTTGAGACCCATATATAGGGTTCTTCTATTTTCTTTGTACGTGAGTTCTTTTGGCTTACACAACTAAGAAGAGGAAAACTGTTTTCAGCCTCCACCCTTGTGTGTATTCCCCCATTGTGCAAGCAAGAAAGCTACAAGTGAGACTCCTTCCTTCTCTCCCACAATCTTGACATGGTATCAGAGCCTTGTTCGTGGTAAGGAGCTCAAGAAAGCAAGCCAAGCTCACGGTGTTCTGGTAAGAGAAGCAGTGTTGCTTTCATTTTCTGTTTTTGGGAGCAGATCTCTGCAGGTAGCACAGCCGGAAATTGCAAGAGTGCATTGTCTCAGGTTGAGACGCCCTTCGCGGTGAAGCAAGAGGGCAGTATATGCTGCGGGTGAAGGGCTTTAGCCCTCGGCGACCCTGTTTTTTTTATTTGAGGCCATTTCGGGGCCTGTTTTGGAGGCGGAAGCTTTCTGCACGCACTCAGGAAAAGGCCCAGTTTTATGCTGTGCGACCACTGTTCTACAGGTCGGTGAAAAGTTACTGTAGAAATTGCTTCGTATGCTTGTGCGCAGAGACATTGGGAGTTTCAGAATCATCCTTGGTTCCTGTTTATGCAAAATCGTCACTAGGAAGTGACTGTGTGGTCAAATACCACTTTCGCCAGTTTTGCAAATTTGCCCTTGTGAGGGTGAAGCTCTGTTTTTTGCAGTGACAGAATTTTTTGCAGTGTTCTGTAATGGCGTCTGATTCTCTCTCACAGATTGTCACTGAAAAGCTTGACAAGAACAACTTCCAAGCATGGAAGTTTAGAATGATGAATTTCCTTATGGGAAAAGGATATTGGAAATTTGTTGCAGGAAATGAAGAAGAACCAGTTCTTCCTGACGTTCCCAATCAGCAGCAAATGTAGGCATTCAAAGCATGGCATGAGAGAGCCATGAAAGTTATGTATTCGCTATCTATCAGTATTTTAGACTCTATGATTGTGCATATTCAGGATGCAAGTACGCCAAAGGAGGCATGGGATACTCTATCAAAGATGTATAGCACAAATACGCAAGCCAGGAAAATGCAGCTCAAGCAAGAGTTGCACAATGTGCAAAGAGAAAATATGAGCATCAATGACTACCATATGAAGGTGAAGAAGATTGCAGATGCACTTGCTTCCATTGGGTCGCCAGTGGAAGATGATCATTTAGTTTCTGTGACCTTGAATGGTCTAGGAAAGGATTATGCACAGTTTCGGACATCCATTTCAGTTCGTGAAAGATTTCCTGATTTTGAGGAGTTGATTGCTCTTCTAATTTCTGAGGAGCAGAGAAATGGTGGTGCATCTTCTTCAGGAGGAACTTCAAAAGAAACTGTCTTCTACTCAAATGCTAGAAGAGGTAGAGGCAGAGGTAGAGGAGGCCGATTTGGAGGCCGTGGTAGAAATCAGAATATGCAGCAAACTCAAGAAAACCAGTCCTATGGAGGAGGACGTGGTAACTCTACAGGCAGGGGGAGCCAAAGAGGTCGTGGTGGATGGCAAAGAGGCCAAAATGCAAACAGTAATGTTGAATGCTACTATTGTGGTAAAATGGGTCATATGGCTAAAGACTGCTATAAAAAGCAGAATGACATCATGAATGGAAAACTGCAACAAGGAAATTATGCATCTTCTAGTAGACAGGGTGATGACAGAAATGAGCATTTGTTTATGGTGCAGCACATGAACAATTCTGTGACAAGTGTAGAAGAAAGCAACGATGTGTGGTATGTTGACTCATGTGCATCAAACCACATGACAGGTCATGCAGAATGGATGGAGGATGCAAGGAAAATGGAAAAACCAGGATTTGTGGAGACTGGTGATGATACTGCACATCCTATTGTGCAGATTGGAAAAAATCCATTGTCTATGCAGGATGGGAAAAAGAAATACCTGTCCGATGTATTTCATGTCCCAAATATCACCAAGAATCTAGTTTCTGTTGGTCAAATGGTTGAGCAGGGCTTGCAGGTCAGATTTAATCCTCATGGATGCTTTGTTGAGGATATGAAAAATAAAGGTTGCTTGATAGCAAAAGGAAAGAAGAAGGGCAGAATGTTTACATTGGATGCAGACATGTCTGAATTGAGTGCAGCAATGTTTGCACATGGGACCGGTGTAGTTGCATATATTGATATTTGGCATAAACGCATTGGTCATGTTAATGTACAACGACTTAAATCAATGCAGGCCCAAAATATTGTTGCAGGATTGCCTAAATTCAAGGTTGCAAAAATGCATAAGGTATGTGAAGCCTGCCAATTTGGAAAACAAGCAAGGAAACCATTTCCTAGACATGTTCAAGAGAGTGAGAAGCCATTGGAATTAATCCACTCTGATGTGTGAACTACTAAAGCTGCATCTCTTGGAGGCTGTCATTATTTTGTCACTTTTATTGATGACTATAGCAGAAAAGTTTGGGTGTATTTTATGAAGAAGAAAAGTGAAGTGTTTGGGCATTTCAAAACTCTTAAAGCTATGGTTGAAAAAGAAACAGGTCTGCAAATAAAAGGCCTAAGGTCAGATGGAGGGGGAGAGTACCTCTCAAATGAGTTTGCAAGGTTCTTGCAGGAGCATGGCATAAAGCAGCAATATTCATGTAGTCATACCCCACAACAAAATGGAATTGCAGAAAGGAAAAACAGGCATATTGGAGAGGTATCTCGTGCCATGCTCAATAAAAAAGACCTGCCAGATTTTTATTGGGCTGAAGCGGTTGCTACAGCAGTCTACATAATGAATAGGACTCCCACTGCAGCAATACATGGAATGACTCCAGAGGAGAGGTATACTGGTAGGAAACCAGATATTTCTCATTTGAAAATTTTTGGTTGCATTGCCTATGTACATGTGCCAGATGAGTTGAGATCCAAGTTGGATCCAAAAGCTGAGAAGTGCATCTTTATTGGTTACTCTCTGCAGCAAAAAGGGTATAGATGCTATAACCCTTCTACTCGTAAGTTTACAGTGAGCAGAGATGTTGTTTTTGATGAGATGAGTAGCTGGTATAAACCAGTAAATGTGATTGATGATGTAGATGCACAAAATGGTAATGCTGCACAGAATTCACAGCAGCAGTCACAAAATATTAGTGGACCTGGAGCGTCCTCTAGCAGTGGTTCACACTCTTCGCCATGGACAGGCAGATTGAGATGAGGAGAATCTTCTCAAAGCAATGCAGATAGTGGTATGCAGGTATCACGAAAAGGAAAAGAGAAGGTTGATCAGCCCATGTTTGATGTGAATGCAGGTCACTCTTATGTAGATGGTGAATCCAGTGGCTCAGAACAGAGCATTGATGATGAGTTGGGTATTCCTTCTATTGTTACACCTGGAGTAAGGAAGACCAGGGATGTTTTGAGCGCACCTGGGAGTGAACCCACTTTGCGCAGGTCTACCAGAGTTAGGTATCCTGTGGATAGGCTGAAATATGATGGATTTACAGCCATTCACTATGCATATATGGTCAAGATGATACAGGAACCAGAACCCACTTCTTTTGAGCAAGCCATGGGAAAAGAAAAATGGGAGAAAGCCATGGATGAAGAAATGGATGCCTTGGAAGCAAATGCTACATGGGAATTGGTACCTTTGCCTAAAGGTAAGAACGCAATTGGCTGTAAGTGGGTTTATAAGGTGAAGCACAATGCAAATGGTTCTGTGAACAGATACAAGGCAAGATTAGTAGTAAAGGGGTATGCACAAACATATGGCATTGACTATGAAGAAACATTCAGTCCGGTTGCAAGGATGGCAACCGTTAGAGCAGCCATTGCTATGGCTGCATCAAAGGGATGGTCTTTACATCAGATGGATGTAAAGAATGCCTTCTTGCATGGTGATTTGCAAGAAGAGGTCTATATGGAGCAGCCACCAGGATATGTGCATGCTGTTCATCCAGAGTTTGTTTGCAAGTTGAAGAAAGCCTTGTATGGCTTGAAGCAAGCACCTAGAGCATGGTCTGACAAGATAGGGCAGTATCTTGTCACTATTGGCTTTCAGATTTCCAAGGCCGATTTCTCACTTTATGTGAGAAAGACAGAGAAAGGTATTATGCTGCTTGTCATTTATGTTGATGATTTGATTATGACAGGTGACAGTGATGAAGATATCCTTCATGTGAAAATGCTATTGAAGCAAAAGTTTGAGATGAAGGATTTGGGAGAACTGCGTTATTTCTTGGGCATTGAGGTGATTAGATCACCAAGTGGGATACAGCTCTTGCAGAGGTAGTATGGATTGGACATGCTGTCCAAATATGGGATGACCGGCTGTAAGCCTATTTCAGTTCCTTTGGAGCAGAATGTGAAGCTAAGCGCAGATGCAGGTGAGCTTCTGGAAGACCCTACTATGTACAGACGCATAGTAGGAAGCTTGATTTATATGACTATTACCAGGCTAGATTTGAGCTATGCTATTGGATTGGTAAGTCACTTTATGCAGGCTCCAAGGAAACCGCATTTGGATGCAGCTAGACGCATACTCAGGTATGTGAAGTCCACATTGCAGTATGGACTATTTTATGAGACTGGGGTTCAGATACAGTTGCATGGATACACTGATGCTGATTGGGCTCGTAGTATTTCTGATAGATGATCTACCAGTGGATATGTGTTCTCTTTTGGGAGTGCTGCAGTCACTTGGAGCAGCAAGAAACAGCCTACAGTTGCCTTGTCGAGCACAGAGGCTGAGTACAGGGGTGCAGCAATGGCTGCATGTGAGGTAGCTTGGTTGCATAAGCTACTTTATGATATGCATCAGTCTACAGATGGGCCAGTTGTCATTTATTGTGACAACATGAGTAGTATACACTTGGCAAATAACCCAGTCTATCATGCTAGAACAAAGCACATTGACGTGCATTATCACTATGTGCGAGAGAGGGTTTTACTAGGTCTTATTGATCTAGTTTATGTCAGCACAGAGGATCAGGTAGCTGACATATTTACGAAGGCATTGGGCGCAGAGAAGCTGCGCAAGTTCAGAGACCTGCTTGGTGTGCAGGAATTGGGATTGAGCTCGAGGGGGAGTGTTGAGATATCGAGCTCCACTCGTGATATGCCAGGGTGACCGTTGTGCATTTATGTCACCGACTTGTCAGTTGTAGATGCGGTTGGTACACCGCCCATGAATAATAGCTAGATGACAGCTATCCTTATCTACTCTAGTTCGTGGCTTAGTTAGTATGCCACCTTAGTTAGTTGAGTTTGGTTTGAGACCCATATATAGGGTTCTTCTATTTTCTTTGTACGTGAGTTCTTTTGGCTTACACAACTAAGAAGAGGAAAACTGTTTTCAGCCTCCACCCTTGTGTGTATTCCCCCATTGTGCAAGCAAGAAAGCTACAAGTGAGACTCCTTCCTTATCTCCCACAATCTTGACAATTTAAGGCTCACTCCACCTCCGAACAGCCAATTCTAGCCCTCCATTGATGCGGGAGTGATCTGGATAAGCATCCTTCAATCGGATCTCTTCTTCTTCATGGGCATGAACTACCTCTTAAGGGGAGAGAGAGGGAGGAGAGAGAAAGATTGATTTTTTATCTCTCAGGATAGTACATCATTTCTCGATCAAATTTTGACCATGGAGAGCAAAGATTGGAAACATCTCAGGCCCAAGAGGATTCTCTCTCTCTCTCTCTCTCTCTCTCTCTCTCTCTCTATCAGATCAAAAATGGCCAATCATTGCCAAGATTGGAGGCATCCAAAAAAATGCGCCCCCCCCCCATGGCGTTTCATTTTTTGGGTTTTAAGCTCTTTGTTAAAAGCTTTTAAGATTTTAACCCAATTATCTAGTTCTTGGCTTGTGCTTTTACTCTAATGCAAGTGGTTTTTTCAATTTTGAGGGGACAAACGACATCAGAATTGAGATTTGTTTGGATGGGTGGCTTCATGATGTCGAAATCTACAAACCTGAATCCCATCACGTTGTTGTCATGTTGGGGGTTGAAGGTCTTCCACCGGGGATTAGAGTAGAAGAGGAGTGTGGGTATTCAATGTTTGGAGAAGGAGAAAAGATTGGGGTTTGATAAGATTTGGGTTTTTGAGATGACTTAGTTGAAGAAGAAGATCTCAAGCTTCTTCTTTTATTTAGCATACATGAATGGAATGAAAGACTTTGTCTTGATCACGTCAAATGCATATATGGATAATAAGCCAATATATTTAGGGATAATCTCAGATTTAATCCAAATGCATATTCTGAATGCAAGCTCAAACGGTTTCTATTTCATGAACATGAATGGATAACAACCCCAAAATACAAGTATTTTGATGATAGACTCAAATACATCCAAGACATAGATAAAAAACTCATGAAATGCATTGACAAAGCATAAATTTTACTTCAGCCCTGTTTTAAAACAGTAATTTTCAGCCCATAATCAAGCTCCAAAAGTGCACATAATCCCAAGAATAAGCTTCTCTAATCGTTCGCAAATGAAGCCCTAATGTTAAGGGGTCAATTCCTTCTCTTACAACCACATAGATCACTTATTTACCTATCAAAATGGACAAGAACAATGGGCTGCCCTATTTATGACTGGTTTTTTAGTCCAAAACAGCCCATACACCTTCAAAATCCTCCCCTTTGCTTGCCCCCAAAGTCACTCAAGTACTTGGGTACAAGACGGGCTTCATTGGACCATGAATATGGTAAAAGAATTAAAGAAGATATACATAAGAGCAAGCTGAATACTTTTTCTCAGTTTCCCTCTTTTATGGACTGTCAAACTACTCATTTTTGTCATACTAAATGGACGGGCAAGAAGAGTTCTCACCTTCCTTGTTTGTATCTCCTTCTTCAGCTTCCGTTTGCCTTGAGTTTGTATGCTTTGAAGCATGCACCATAGTCCATAGCTCATCTTCCATCTGCCATAGGTATGCAAGCCCATTTTTTGTGCCGAAAAATGTGAGCTACATCCTCCTCAGCTCCCACTCTTCAGTTTGACCATTTAGGTCACTTATAAGTCATATAAGACCATTATTTCAAGTCCCACACAAACCTAGTGGACTTTTGGCACTTCTCTTGATTTCCAACCAAATTTTCCCTTTTGAACCAATGTGACTTAGCCTGAACTGTCAATTACCTCTAGTTGATCAAGTTGTGGGTTTCCATAAACTTAATTTTTATCAATATGCATGGTACAACTGAAAATTGTATGACAGTTACAAAAGAACTTATGAAATTAAGTGTTATCTAAGTCGCTTGTTGGGTAACAATGACTGAATTATGTATGAAAGTTCCTCATGTGAATCCTAATAAAGCTCTTCTGCAAACATAAGAACTGTATGTTTTATACCATGAAGAGAAAACTCTTGGACAATCGGCTTGTCGCTTCATAACCCCAAACCTTACGAGGATTAAATGGGGGGTCAAACGTGCTCGGATCAACGAACCAAGACTTGCATTGGATTTATGACATTGAAATGCATCTGGGAAAACTCCAGCTTGGTCATCCACCATCGTTTTATTTTTCATGAAAATTGGCTCTTTGACGCCTCTCGGGCACTATCATTCGATTGTCCGGTGTCCGATTTGAGGTCTGGAAATCATTGGTAGTCCGTCTTGGAGTCCCCCACTGTCGAGAGTCTCATTTGGCATGCCGAGAAATTATATAAACTCCCCAACCATCGCTCGCTGGGTCTTTTAAAGCACATTTGGGCATTGCCACTTAAAATTGTACTGATTGCAGCTGCCGCCTTTGACGAAGTCTATATTTTCCCTGAAATTGGGATTTTAAAGCTATTTTTAAGCACTTCTTGGCATCAAAAATCATCTGTCAGGACTCAACTCTATTTCAATACAACCTATCACTTTCAGACTGATGGCCAAATAGAGAGATTCAACCAAGTCATTGAAGATATTCTTAGAGAATATTGTTGTTGAGAACCCAAGAAATGGATCCAATATCTACCATTGGTAGAGTTCGCCTATAATGCTTCTTACCAGCAACGCATTCAAATGACACCTTTTCAAGAATTTTATGGACATGATTGCCATACTCCATTGAATTTTTTAGATCCTACCTTAAGGGTAGAGGCTTTCAAGAAAATGCTAGAGGAAATGGATGAGCAGGTCAAGTCCATCAGACAAGACATTAGAGCCACCAAGGATAGGCAGAAAGCCTATGCAATCTGAATAGACAAGAGCGATTCTTCAAAGAAGGAGATATGATTTTTATTTATTTGCGACCCAAGAAAAGATCCTTATCATTGGGAGAGTTTAAAAAGCTAAATCCAAGGTATTGCCAACCCTACAGGATCCTCCAGTGCCTAGGGCCCAATGCCTACAAACTCCAACTCCCCAAGAATGTAAAGGTTCACAATGTATTTTATGTTAGCCTACTAAAGAAATACGTATCCAATCCTAGCCATGTACTCAATGATCAAAAATTTATAATGCTGAGCCAAGGAGTCCTTGAGTTGTGGCCATATAGAGTCCTAGACATTCGAGAGAAGCAACTGAGGAGTAGAACTCTGAGAGAGTACCTCATCTAGTGGAAGGACTATCCAGAAGAAGATGCCATATGGATTGATGAGAGTACTCTCAACCAAAAATACCCCCAATTACTTTTGATATGAAGACATCTCGATCCCTTAAGGGGGGAAGGATGTAATAAACCCCCATGTGTGTTCCATAGGAACCCCCCAATATAATTTTTCATTAAATTTATTTCAATTTTTATTTACTTCCCCCCTGTCGATGCTGCCAACTAGCACGAGGGAGGGGAAGTAGAAGATGACGATGAAGACAATGAGGGAGGAGGGGAACACATATGCCACCCCCCTCCCGCTCCCCCACTATCCCTCCCCCAACTCCTCCACCTAGATGGCCCAAAACTGGCCATTGCCATTCAACCGTCAGGTAGAGGGTGGGGAGAGAGGCACCATCAACCCCCATTCCACTCCTCTTCCTCCCCATAAAGCTACCCCCCTAGGATGAAGGCGATACCCTACCCACCCCCTGTCAAGCTCCGCACTGAGAGAGAGAGAGAGAGAGAGAGAGAGAGAGAGAGAGAGAGAGAGAGAGAGAGAGAGAGAGAGAGAGAGAGAGAGAGAGAGAGAGAGAGAGAGAGAGAGAGAGAGAGAGAGAGAGAGAGAGAGAGAGAAGAGACTTCTAAGCTTCCCCCCTTGAGAAGGGGTTCCCATGCATTATCAAGCTCCGCACTGAGAGAGAGAGAGAGAGAGAGAGAGAGAGAGAGAGAGAGAGAGAGAGACTTCTAAGCTTCCCCCCTTGAGAAGGGGTTCCCACGCACTATCTTTCATAAGGCCTATAATCAGCAAGCCATCTACCAAGGATGCACGAGCAAGGAGCGGATTCAAGCTACCTTGATTGGAAGTTATTCAAGTCTTCATCCTTAGCAGGAAAGTATCCTAGGATGGCCACCAAGCAAACAACAAGGTGAGTTACTGGTCAAGGTGGTATGACAAACAACAACTCGGGTTCGGGTGTAGATAATCCATCATTGAATAACTAGGATCTATTGATAATATTTTCCACATAGCAAATAGTAGATAAATGAAAAATATTCACCTTGTGAAAGATCATACTTCCTTGCATTTAAATGATCTTACATTGAAATTATCTATTGAACTAATCATGTTTCTTGCATGGAGTTGAATAAGAGGTGCATGATATTAGAGTTATTTTTGCAGAAGAGCCACTTGTAATTCATAGGTCATTCACACTCATAAAATCGCACAACTAACAAAGCTTGCATAAAGCCACACACGAAGAAGAGTAGATAAATGTGTTAAGTAACCCCTAGGAAGAGATAAAAAATTTTGTCTTTGAGTCGTAAAGTTGCACTCTTAGATGTATGTGCCAATACCATTTGGTTGTAAGATGCATATTTTTAAAAAAAATCTAGAATTGAATTATTGTAGGGAATGGCATCTCAAGACATGTTTAGAAAAGATAGCTTGCATCTCCATATTAAGCATGTCCGAATGCACATTACATAGAAAGTAATTGCTCTCAAGGGTGTTAAATCTTGCATCCTGATTCTCTTAATATCATAGATATAATTTTGATTTTAATGCACATAGGATGTGGTCTTCATTGTAATTTTTACTAAAGCTAGCTTGTAAGAGGAAAATTCGTTAGACCATCCTTTCGACAGTAACAAACTAAGAATTCAACCATAAGATAGATCGAGAAGCGTTACAATGGAAGCTGGAGGGGAAGTGAAATTTGTAATGGATTCTCAAGAGGGTGGAGCCATCCTCAAATGGTCCATGTGGATCTTAGATTGGATTATCTAGATCTTGCAGAAAACCCAACCCAAGAGCTATAGAACTTAGAAAAATTTTACTATTCGGAAACTAATGGGTGTTGCTAATTGGATGTAAGACCAATTGCATAAATTAAAGAATGAGGGATGAAACAAGGGAATTCCCTACCCCCATAGTGGGCATTGCAATTGACATCAAGGCAATAAAAATCCAAACGTTGAATACTAAGCGTTCAAAAAGAAACTCCACCTTGACATGTGTTTTGAGCACTCACCCATATTATTGTTTGTGCTTGTAGTTTTAGGATCACTGTTTGTGAAAGGAATGTTTGACCAAAGCTCTCATAAGAATCTTGTATAATGAATCAAGTTAAATTCTTGGAAGGATGTGCCAAGCCACTCCCAATTGGCCCAATCCTATCCAAGAGGTTCTAAATAACCATGCCGAGAATGTGGACTGAATCCGCCATGAGAGGTATCTCCATGGATTAGTTTGATTGTAGGAGGATGCTTGGATGCCAAGGGGGATCTGCGCTGTGAATCCCCTGCATTCAACTCCTACTCAAACGGTCTATGTGACTCGAGATGGATTCTCGAGGCCCTGTTACTAGTGCAAGGGCGAAAACTTGGAGGAAAATATGATGTATCCTTATGGATTTCAAGAATTGTCCTATGGACAGGATTTGTATCTCAATTGAAATTTCAATATAAAGTTTACTTTCAAGAAATTTGTATGAATTGTTTTCGTGTCAATGCATAAAATTACGTAAAGGAACATGTGACTAATGGGTTAATTAAGGAAGCTGCTTGTATGCCCTTAGGTAAGTAGAAAACTAAAGCTATCAAGGGAAGTGGGTGGGCAGAGCCCCGATGGGTTCATCCTATGATAGGGTGGTCCCAGAGAACTGGGAGGCTTCTCAACGTTCAAATCACAATGACATATTGACCTTAGATAATGTAGGGTAGAACCCTGGCTCATATTGTTTTAGGGAACCGAAATGGTACTTTACCCTATGGGTAGAGAGGTCAAGCAATGCATCCCTCTTGTTTTCTATTCTCTTTGAACCAAGTACAATATGAGACCATTTTGGTTCGAATGCTCTGCGCAAAGGAGATTGTTGTTTGAAGACTGATGCTAGAAGGCTATGGAATGACTTGATCATTAGAAACCCAGTAAGATTCAGGTCGATCCTAATAGGGTTGGCCAATACGTTTCATTGTGGAGTAGACTCAGGAGTCACTAACTGATAAATCCTATGACATTCTGTGGGAGTTCCAAGCGGACTACTAAAATGTGTCAAGGTCTGGACATGTTACACTGGAGTATCATCCTTCTTAACTTTCGAAAATTTTGCTATCCAAAATGAATGACCCATCTCATTATCCTCAGTGAGTGTTATCACAAGTGACTCTACCTTAATATCATTAATTTCACCCTGCCATCTTGCTAGTACCTTGTCAACTATTGTTCTTGAACTTTGACTACCAATATACATTTGTCACTCCTTAGGATGTAAGATCTTTTGGATCTCCTCTAACCTTTGTACATTGCTCATTGCAAGAGGATTTGTAGTAAAACTTTTAATCCATATAAAATGTTATGTTTGATACCAATCATCAATTTTTATTTTTGTAGGTATTTTCTATTAGTCTTGCCAAAAATCCTTCCACCAAGTCACATCCTATGTGCATGTATACTTTCTTAATTTTTCAATTAACTACCTTCATTCTTGTATACATTTGGCATGGTCAATCTCTCATCCCTTTTTGGATGGTTCTTTGTCTTCTTTGATGAAATCAAGGGGTTCTTCTTTTACTACAATCATTATGGTATGTGGGATATATGTCAAGGACTTAAGTCCCCTTGAAGGCAAGCACTCCTTAGCAAAAAAAAATTACTTTCCCTATAGATGTACTCTACCAACCTCCTTTTTTCTCTTTATTAAAAATGTATGTTGGAAGCTAAGGTCATTTAACTTGTGCAAATATTTTACATTTTCTTCCTTTGAACCATATGCTAAAAGCTTGAAGTCGTGTATTTCTCTTAGGTGCATAACATTTGGTTTTGGTGTATAATCATAATCTATAATACACATCATTTCAAGAAAGCTAAAATTATTGTGCTGAGATAGTCACTTAGAAAATGTACTGAACATTTGATCAATATGATCGTTTGTATGATCCACCATCAAAAAATTCACTTTTACTATTTGAATACCCTCACCTGTACAACATACTGTAATAGTCCAAAATTTTTTGAATTTTGTTCTCTCTTGCTCTGTCATCTAATTGCAAATAAAGAACAAGTGGTAAAGCACCCTCCTAGATAGAGAGCACAATGTTTAAAATTGTGATCATAAGGTTAGGATCATTATGAACATTTGGATAAGTAAATAAGACTTTAGGATGAACTCTTACATATAGAAGGAAACCCATTAAATGCATTTGTACAAGATTTTCTTCATTTATCCTTTGGAAAATGAGAAAAAAGAGGTATGTATGACTTCTTTTAGTCCATACCATACGAGTCAAATGTATCTTTTTGGAACAATAAAACACTTACACTCATGGTGCATGGCCTTTTTCTCTCTATTGATTGCTCTTCTCGATGAATTTGTAGTGCTTCCTTTGCTAACACAAGCTCCTCATCATCAGTTGCATTCTTTCATTGGGCTTTTAAATTTTCATAGATGCTACATACTCCCATTTTGACTTTCCTTGGGATCGATACATTGCTGAAGAATGAATTTTGCAATCTCATGAAATGTGGATAGCTAACGAACTTGTCTATTTTGAAGTATAGATTGCTTATAGATGGAATATAATTCAGTCCTAGTAAATTTATCTGCAAGATGCAACCTCCTAGTAGTTGGCATAACTTCAAAATGTTCCTTAAGGTATATTTCCATCCAAGAAAATGCAACCTTGCCTAGAGGACCAATGGTAACATTTGGCTCAAGTCTATATCTATCATACTTAGACAATCTACATTTCACTACGCTCAGCTCCCTCCTTTTTACATGCCCGAGTATGGCAAATAAGAGGCTAAATACCCAATGTGCTAAAAGAAAATATTTGTTGATCAGGCTATAGGAGCCCTCACCTACTAGGAGCTCCTAGTTGCGTTGTCCTTAGTTAGGTAGGTAGTTCAAACCACCACTTCGCACGACCTCTTTGATAGATCTTTTTAGCTTGGTTGTGTTGGAGCAGTTGGTTAGTGACTAGCTTTTGACTTTCTGTCAGATTATGCTAGGCCTACTCCTTGTGGATTTCATGCCTTGGTTTTGAGAAGGGGGTAGGATGAGAGCTGTGATGTGTTTGGTTGTGTATCTATTTTTTGTCAAGATTGTGGGAGAGAAGGAAGGAGTCTCACTTGTAGCTTTCTTGCTTGCACAATGGGGGAATACACACAAGGGTGGAGGCTGAAAACAGTTTTCCTCTTCTTAGTTGTATAAGCCAAAAGAACTCTCATACAAAGAAATAGAAGAACCCTATATATGGGTCTCAAACCAAACTCAACTAACTAAGGTGGCATACTAACTGAGCCACGAACTAGAGTAGATAAGGATAGCTATCATGTAGCTATTATTCATGGGCGGTGTACCAACCGCATCTGCAACTGACAAGTCGGTGACATAAATACACAACGGTCACCCTGGCGTATCACAAGTGGAGCTCGATATCTCAACACTCCCCCTCGAGCTCAATCCCAATTCCTGCACACCAAGCAGGTCTCTGAACTTGCGCAGCTTCTCTGCGCCCAATGCTTTCGTAAATATGTCAGCTACCTAATCCTCTGTGCTGACATAAACTAGATCAATAAGACCTAGTAAAACCCTCTCCCGCACATAGTGTTAATGCACCTCAATGTGCTTTGTTCTAGCATGATAGACTGGGTTATTTGCCAAGTGTATACTACTCATGTTGTCACAATAAATGACAACTGGCCCATTTGTAGACTGATGCATATCATAAAGTAGCTTATGCAACCAAGCTACCTCACATGCAGCCATTGCTGCACCCCTGTACTCAGCCTCTATGCTCGACAAGGCAACTGTAGGCTGTTTCTTGCTGCTCCAAGTGACTGCACCACTCCCAAAAGAGAACACATATCCACTGGTAGATCGTCTATCAGAAATACTACGAGCCCAATCAGCATCAGTGTATCCATGCAACTGTATCTGAACCCCAATCTCATAAAATAGTCCATACTGCAATGTGGACTTCACATACCTGAGTATGCGTCTAGCCGCATCTAAATGCAGTTTCCTTGGAGCCTGCATAAACTGACTTACCAATCCAACAGCATAGCTCAAATCTGGCCTGGTAATAGTCATATAAATCAAACTTCCTACTATGCGTCTATACATAGTAGGGTCTTCCAAAATCTCACCTGCATCTGTGCTCAGCTTCACATTCTGCTCCAAAGGAACTGAAATAGGCTTATAGCCTGTCAACCCATATTTGGACAGCATGTCCAATCCATACTGCCTCTGCAAGAGCTGTATCCCACTTGGTGATCTAATCACCTCAATGCCCAAGAAATAACGCAGCTCTCCCAAATCCTTCATCTCAAACTTCTGCCTCAATAGCATTTTCACATGAAGGATATCTTCATCACTGTCACCTGTCATAATCAAATCATCAACATAAATGACAAGTAGCATAATACCTTTCTCTGTTTTTCTCACATAAAGTGAGAAATCTGCCTTGGAAATCTGAAAGCCAATAGTGACAAGATACTGTCCTATCTTGTCAGACCATGCTCTAGGTGCTTGCTTCAAGCCATACAAGGCTTTCTTCAACCTGCAAACAAACTCAGGATGAACATCATGCACATAACCTGGTGGCTGCTCCATATAGACCTCTTCTTGCAAATAACCATGCAAGAAGGCATTCTTTACATCCATCTGATGTAAAGACCATCCCTTTGATGCAGCCATAGCAATGACTGCTCTTATGGTTGCCATCCTTGCAACCGGACTGAATGTTTCTTCATAGTCAATGCCATATGTTTGTGCATACCCCTTGACTACTAATCTTGCCTTATATCTGTTCACAGAACCATCTGCATTGTGCTTCACCTTATAAACCCACTTACAGCCAATTGCATTCTTACCTTTAGGCAAAGGTACCAATTCCCATGTAGCATTTGCTTCCAAGGCATCCATTTCTTCATCCATGGCTTTCTCCCATTTTTCTTTTCCCATGGCTTGCTCAAAAGAAGTGGGTTCTGGTTCCTGTATCACTTTGACCATATATGCATAGTGAATGGCTGTAAATCCATCATATTTTAGCCTATCCACAGGATACCTAGATCTCGTAGACCTGCGCAAAGTAGGTTCACTCCCAGGTGCTCTCAAAACATCCCTGGTCTTCCTTACTCCAGGTGTAACAATAGAAGGAATACCCAACTCATCATCAATGCTCTGTTCTGAGCCACTGGATTCACCATCCACATAAGAGTGACCTGCATTCACATCAAACATGGGCTGATCAACTTTCTCTTTTCCTTTTCGTGATACCTGCATATCACTATCTGTATTGCTTTGAGAAGATTCTCCTGATCTCAATCTGCTTGTCCATGGCGAAGAATGTGAACCACTGCTAGAGGATGCTCCAGGTCCACTAATATTTTGTGACTGCTGCTGTGAATTCTGTGCAGCATTACCATTTTGTGCATCTACATCATCAATCACATTTACTGGTTTATACCAGCTACTCATCTCATCAAAAACAACATCTCTGCTCACTGTATACCCTTTTTGCTGCAGAGAGTAACCAATAAAGATGCACTTCTCAGCTTTTGGATCCAACTTGGATCTCAACTCATCTGGCACATGTACATAGGCAATGCAACCAAAAATTTTCAAATGAGAAATATTTGGTTTCCTACCAGTATACCTCTCCTCTGGAGTCATTCCATGTATTGCTGCAGTGGGAGTCCTGTTCATTATGTAGACTGCTGTAGCAACTGCTTCAGCCCAATAAAAATCTGGCAGGTCTTTTTCATTGAGCATGGCACGAGATACCTCTCCAATATGCCTATTTTTCCTTTTTGCAATTCCATTTTGGTGTGGGGTATGACTGCATGAATATTGCTGCTTTATGCCATGCTCCTGCAGGAACCTTGCAAACTCATTTGAGAGGTACTCTCCCCCTCCATCTGACCTTAGGCATTTTATTTGCAGACCTGCTTCTTTTTCAGCCATAGCTTTAAGAGTTTTGAAATGCCCAAAAACTTCACTTTTCTTTTTCATAAAATACACCCAAACTTTTCTGCTATAGTCATCAATAAAAGTGACAAAATAATGACAGCCTCCAAGAGATGCAGATTTAGTAGTCCACACATCAGAGTGGATTAATTCCAATGGCTTCTTACTCTCTTGAACATGTCTAGGAAATGGTTTCCTTGCCTGTTTTCCAAACTGACAGGCTTCACATACCTTATGCATTTCTGCAACCTTGAATTTAGGCAATCCTGCAACAATATTTTGGGCCTGCATTGATTTAAGTCGTTGTACATTAACATGACCAATGCGTTTATGCCAGATATCAATATCTGCAACTACACCGGTCCCATGTGCAAACATTACTACACTCAATTCAGACATGTCTGCATCCAGTAAACATTCTGCCCTTCTTCTTTCCTTTTGCTATCAAGCGACCTTTATTTTTCATATCCTCAACAAAGCATCCATGAGGATTAAATCTGACCTGCAAGCCCTGCTCAACCATTTGACCACCAGAAACCAGATTCTTGGTGATATTCGGGAGATGAAATACATCCGACAGGTATTTCTTTTTCCCATCCTGCATAGACAAAGGAATTTTTCCAATCTGCACAATCGGATGTGCAGTATCATCACCAGTCTCCACAAATCCTGGTTTTTCCATTTTCCTTGCATCCTCCATCCATTCTGCATGACCTGTCATGTGGTTTGATGCACCTGAGTCAACATACCATACATCATTGCTTTCTTCTGCACTTGTCACAGAATTGTTCATGTGCTGCACCATGAACAAATGCTCAATCACCCGGTCTACTAGAAGATGCATAATTCCCTTGTTGCAGTTTTCCATTCATGATGTCATTCTGCTTTTTATAGCAGTCTTTAGCCATATGACCCATTTTACCATAGTAGTAGCATTCAACATTACTGTTTGCATTTTGGCCTCTTTGCCATCCACCACGACCTCTTTGGCTCCCCCTGCCTCTAGAGTTACCACGTCCTCCTCCATAGGACTGGTTTTCTTGAGTTTGCTGCATATTCTGATTTCTACCACGGCCTCCAAATCGGCCTCCTCTACCTCTGCCTCTACCTCTTCCAGCATTTGAGTAGAAGACAGCTTCTTTTGAAGTTCCTCCTGAAGAAGATGCACCACCATTTCTCTGCTCCTCAGAAATTAGAAGAGCAATCAACTCCTCAAAATCAGGAAATCTTTCACGGACGGAAATGGATGTCCGAAACTGCGCATAATCCTTTCCTAGACCATTCAAGGTCACAGAAACTAAATCATCATCTTCCACTGGCGACCCAATGGAAGCAAGTGCATCTGTAATCTTCTTCACCTTCATGTGGTAGTCATTGATGCTCATATTTTCTCTTTGCACATTATGCAACTCTTGCTTGAGCTGCATTTTCCTGGCTTGAGTATTTGTGCTATACATTTTTGACAAAGTATCCCATGCCTCCTTTGGCGTACTTGCATCCTGAATATGCACAATCATAGAGTCTGAAATACTGATAGACAGCCAATACATAACTTTCCTGGCTCTCTCATGCCATGCTTTAAATGCCTGCATTTGCTGCTGATTGGAAACATCAGGAAGAACTGGTTCTTCTTCATTTCCTGCAACAAATTCCCAATATCCTTTTCCCATAAGGAAATTCGTCATTCTAAACTTCCATGCTTGGAAGTTGTTCTTGTCAAGCTTTTTAGTGACAATCTGTGAGAGAGAATCAGACGCCATTACAGAACACTGCAAAAAGTTCTGTCACTGCAAAGAACACAGCTTCACCCTCACAAGGGCAAATCTGTAAAACTGGCGAAAGTGATATTTGACCACACAGTCACTTCTTAGTGACGATTTTGCATATACAGGAACCAATGATGATTCTGTACCTCCCAATGTCTCTGCACACAAGCATACGATGCAATTTCTACAGTAACTTTTCACCGACCTGTAGAACAGTGGTCGCACAGCATAAAACTGGGCCTTTTTCTGAGTGCTTGCAGAAAACTTCCGCCTCCAAAACAGGTCCCGAAATGGCCTCAAATAAAAAAAATAGGGTCGCCAAGGGCTAAAGCCCTTACCCGCAGCATATACTGCCCTCTTGCTTTACCGCGAAGGGCATCTCAACCTGAGACAATGCACTCCTGCAATTTCCGGCTGTGTTACCTGCAGAGATCTGCTCCCAAAACAGAAAATGAAAGCAACACTGCTCCTCTTACCAGAACGCCGCGAGCTTGGCTTGCTTTCTTGAGCTCCTTACCACGAACAAGGCTCTGATACCATGTCAAGATTGTGGGAGAGAAGGAAGGAGTCTCACTTGTAGCTTTCTTGCTTGCACAATGGGGGAATACACACAAGGGTGGAGGCTGAAAACAGTTTTCCTCTTCTTAGTTGTGTAAGCCAAAAGAACTCTCATACAAAGAAATAGAAGAACCCTATATATGGGTCTCAAACCAAACTCAACTAACTAAGGTGGCATACTAACTGAGCCACGAACTAGAGTAGATAAGGATAGCTATCATGTAGCTATTATTCATGGCCGGTGTACCAACCGCGTCTGCAACTGACAAGTCGGTGACATAAATACACAACGGTCACCCTGGCGTATCACAAGTGGAGCTCGATATCTCAACATTTTTGTATCAGTTTGATGCTCTTTGTGGTTGTGTTTATGTGCAGATTTGTTCATGGGATTCGACGGGCTGAGTCGCCCTATCCCGTGGTCACCAATGACAGATGATTTTTTATGCCGAGAAGTGCTTAAAAAAGCCAAAAAATTTGAATTTCAGGGAAAAAATAGACTTTGTCGAAGGCGGCGGTGGCAATCAGTATGATTTTAAATGGCAATGCCTAAAAAAGGCTTAAAAGACCCACTTGATGATAGTTGATGAATTTTCATAATTGTTTGGCTTGTTAGAAAGGACCCTGGGAGATGCCCGGCAGTGGAGGACTTCAAGGACACCCAAGATTTTTTTGACTGCAATTTGGGTACCGGGCACGGATATGGGAGTGCCAGGGAGGCCAAGGCCAAATGTCAAGTGAAAATGGACTTAAATGATGCCAAAGCATATGCCTTTTGGGGGCTCCCTTTGGGGGACCCAAAAAAAAAAACGAATTTGAGGGGGGGATGGGCGTTTTTTTGGGCGTGAGCAAGGAGAAGGCGCCATTTTTTTCAATGCTTGATGGAGATGGGTTACGAAGGTTGTAAGCGACGCCCCCAATTGATCTTAGGCCTCATCTACACTCTATCTTTGCTCTTCATCACCAGTCTCTACTCCTCAAATGGAAACCTAGTTGTGGAGATCAGATTTCAGTCTTTTTCTCTCCTCCCTCTCTCTCCTGCAAGGGGCAGTTCCTGCATGTGAAGAAGAATGAAGCCCGGTTGGTGAATGCTCATCCAACGCGGTACCGGATTACTTCCAAACCAAAGGTGGCTGAGGATGGCAATCTGGAGGCAAACTAGGCATCAAACGGAGCCTGGTTTGCAAACCCACAATAAGTTTCAAAACCCGAAATAATAAAAAATGCACAGTAATGGCATTTTTACAAAGAAAATGGCTCTTTTTCCACATTTGATGGGGTTAAAAATATTCATATGGGTTGAAAATTTATGGACATGTTGTTTGCTGCTGGTTTTAGTCTTTCATAATAAAAAACTCAAAAAAATACACTTAAAGTGTGGAAAATAAATGGAAAAAACCCAAAAAGCATGGTTTTTACAGAAAAAATGGGATTTCTGGGCTTAAAATCGGAAAATCATGAAACAAAACACTAATAAAATTTGCATGTTTGTTGTTTATGGATTCAAGAGCCACAACTTTGAAATAATGCTAATTTTCTTCCCTTTCTATTGATAATAAATAAGGAAAAATAAGAAAAAATGGAAAAAAATACTTTTTAAAATGGGAAAAAATAGGGAATGGATGAGGAAAATTATGGAAAATTATGGATGGGTCTGTGAGTGTATAATGAAGATAAAGCATGAGGTTTTGCCTCAGTTTATCCCCATTTATATATTTTTGTGAGTATTTACTGCTTATTTCGTGCGAAATACACATGAAATCACCCCTTTACCTATGCAACGACGCAAAACCTTAAACCGTAGGGGAGGAGAAAAGTTTGAGTGCTAAAATATAATATAAAATCTGATGTGTTTGCTGCATTATTCATATAGGATGACGTTAAGTTAAATAAAGGAAAGTAGATCACGAGTGTAAGGCTCGGTGTCTTACATGAAAAGAATGGATTTGCACAATGCACGAGGCTATTTTTTCAATTGTTTGCACACTTAATCATATATACAATTGAATCAAGCATCGTTAAATAGTATCAATTACAAGATCCTGGATGCATAGCACTTGGTTTCTTTAGGACTTGACCCACATAGAGAGAGTGAGCAACCCAGCTGTAGGTCTAGACGGTGGGTCCAAGGGGATGGATAAGTGAGAATTAGTGCATCCATGGAATGATAAATATATTGGCACTAAGAGGGGAATTTGTTTCGAATGTGTCTATGTGTGGAAGCAGTGCATCGAGGGGCCAATCCCCAAGATGTAGGAGAGTTGCAGTAGGGCCACGGCAATCAGCCCGATGGGGTGCTGTTATGTCTGTGATATGTGACATTTATTGCCGATATATGTATAATCTCCCTCTGAGGAGACAGGGAAAGGGAACACTCATTGGATTACAGAATATAAAGGCATAGTGATTAGTGTTTAGGATAGTGTATCCCTTGACAGACACTCCTGACTCGCAGGGCCGTGTGGTGGTGTTGTTTGTTGAGGGCATGAGATCCGGCTAGTGCCTTAGCTAGTGCCGAATGGTTTTAGGTCCCATCAGATTCTATTGATGATCAATCTTGGAGATGATGACGATGATCACTAGCATTAGCCAAAAAACCTACGAATCAATCAGTTTCGAGGGGGGATGCTTATTACTTCCAACACTTGGTAATGTATCTAGCTCTTAATATTTCATTATGTGGTCATGACTCTTTTTTTCCATTGTATTCTTACTAACAAGGGAGGGTGGGCGGGGAGTCTTGTGGTGACAATAGCTGCATGTGGCTAGTGTCGGGGTTCAATTCCCCTCAAACTCTCTCATATGGGACAAGCTTGATGCCTGTATCCATTCCTTTCTCTTTCTGTCATGTACTATAGTTGTGATTGCCCACATAGAGCACTTTGACGGTGGCTAGGTAGATATGGCTAGAGTTGGACCAAATGTACAATCCGATGACCATCATGAAGAGGGTTTTATTGAAGGTTCAGATGCAGACTTTGAGTCCAAACAAGTCATCTTTAATAAGGGAGCATGTCAACAAGTTGAGACAGCTTCAAATGCAAGTGTAGAATGTGGGGAAGGTGATCACTTCTGAAGACATGACGATAACATTTCTATCCTAGTTACTGCCACATGGTTCGGTGCATTTTATTCTACCTTGATTGTTTTAGGATGGATTGACTCCTTCGACAGTCAGTGTTGCCCATTTGTGACCTATGTGTGGGTAGATTCTCATTGGAGATAGATCTTCAATACCTATTGAGGGATGGGGTTGCATGCCATCGGGAGGCCATGACCTGCTGCTTTAGCCTCTCCATGCTAGATATGCCCATGCAGGACATCTTAGGATGACCATACTCCATGAGTAGTTCCACACTACACTTGAAGTGCATTGAGATTGCATCTAGTATGTATACCATTTTGTGCCTACCTACTCACTTAGTTTACCATAGCACTAGACAATCGCTTTACTGGACTTGGAAAACTTTCCAGACGTTCTATATGTAAATTTTTGGTCTCATAGGCCAACTTGGCCTTTTTTAGACATTAATATAACTTTCTTGCTTCTTTCTTTCTTTCTCTCACACACATACACACACACACACACACACACACACACACATTCATATCAAAGCTTCTCGCCATGCACGGTTGCGTCGATGGCCCATAAGAGTAGACATCAACCCACAAAGCAACTTATGGCTCCATCATGTCCCATAGTCCATCTCTAGTACGCTGATGACATATTTCTTGTCATCCTCGTGCTGATCATTGCATTGAAAAACAAGGCCCATTAGTAGTATTAAATAAGCACAATTTATCATTTTTATGTTAATTAATACTCACCCCCACCACGGAACATGGATGTGTGGCATATAGGAGTAGCATAGCTCTCCCATTTGACGTCAAAAGGCAATTCTTGATCCTAAGTAGTCAATGGAACCATCGGGAAAAATGTAGCATATAACACCCAGGGTGTCGTACAAGGGCACAACAGGACTCCAGTTTTGCAGATAGTGGTGGCTGAGACTATTGGGCTCTATCATCGCCTGTGAAGCAATCAAATGGTGTGCTGCTTTGTGGACACTTGCATGTAATAGAAAAATAAGACAGTGAATTCCTAATTATTGAAAAACACACTTAACTTGATGTGTTATCATCATAAAGGATATACCTCTGTGTCTCTTGAGTAATAGGAGGTGTATCAGGAGGTACGGGTTGGCTCAATGGTCCTAGCAAAGGTATAGGAGACCTAATGTATACACAAACATTAAGGAGACATTAAGATACTTAGATTAATATTTTTATTGTTTGATATGCTTTCTATTTTATCGTTTGAGATGCTTACCAAGATGCTTTGGTGATACCTCCAGCTAAAGAGGTGCCTCCTCCTATAGGTGACTGAGACGATGTGCCCTCCCTAAGCCGCATGGGCTATAGTTTCTGAGGGCTGAAATGATAAACGGGTTGCCTCTTACTTGCCGACCAACCTCCAATCCTCACTAAGAGAACTAAAGAAGGGCACCACCTAACCAAAGGAAGGATGGGCTAGGATATCCCTTTTCTCAAAGAGAATCAAAAGAACCAAGACACAAATTTACAAGAGAGAATATATGTACTAGACACCCTATTAGAATATGAGAGAGAGAGATAAGAGGAGAGGGAGACAAGAGGAGAAGAGGTAGAGGAAGCTTGCCATTACGTATTCATGGAATGAGAAGATGAGAAGAGAGGGAGACAAGAGGAGAAGAGGTAGAGGAAGCTTGCCATTATGCTACATAATAAAAGAACTTACTCATAGCTTACCTCAAAGAGATGGACTAGCATGAGGGTATTCTAGAGTGCTCTCATGTGCTTCTCATTGTCCTTCTCTCCCCTTTTCCATTCTCCATGGGCTCTTTATATAGCCTCCATGAGGGATTATATTAAGCTAATCTTCTTGATTAACATAATCCTAGATGATGTATGGCATCTTTGAAAATATGGAGAATAGTGGATGGGACAAGTCCCCACCTTGGTCATCATGCATGAAGCCAAGGTTGGTGGTAGACAAAATAGAGAAAGGGAGCTAGATTACAAGAGGTGGGTGCCCAAAGCACATTATTATAATATATTTACAAGAAGGATAGAATGGAAAGTTGGTGTGGTGAAAAAGAGAAGCAAATTGCATGTAGCCAACAGTCTGCACCTTCGTAACTTCAAATCCGTGAAGAATCTGAAAAAAGGTTCTTCTGTAACTTTGTAGACCAGATCGAAACCAATTGGGCAATGTGAGAATTTTCTTGAAACTTGCTTTTCCTTGGGATTTATTGAGATTATAAAAATAGCTTTCAAAAGCTACTTTGACTTTAGTTTCCCATATATATACAAATACATATAAGCATGTGATAGAAGGGGTCCATGCTTGTAAGCTTTTGTGTAAGATCCAAATGACACCATGATGTGGATATTGACTTGTGTGCTAGGGTGAGATGTCCTCTAATAATGGTGATAGATTCCAAATCTCAGTGATGCAGCCCATGTGTAGTTGGAGGCTAGTCCTTTGAAAAATCTATGTACTCACTCAACTCCTAGGTGTAATCCATTTTCATATTCACTAAGATAACCATCCCTTTTACCCTTTACATTGACATCCCTCCTAAGAACTTGTTCCCCCCATTTTCTAGAGTTATCATAATCGAGAAGCAATGTAGCATACCTAGTGCTTGAAGAGTGAACCCAAAGTGATATGGTAAAGCTCTTGATAGGGGTTTTAGCCAAATTTTGTGGTAGAAATCCAATTTGCAAAAAACCCGGATCAGTGTCCTCCCCAATAACTCAATCGCAATGTCCAATGCTCCATCAGACAACTCCTCATAGTCCACCATGGTCACATGTAGATCATCACATGACAATCCACCAACTCGTAGCATAGTCTTTATGGTTACTAGCCTCACTCTATGGCCACGGTCACTCATAGTGTCTACATATTAAAACAACAATTAATAAAAAATAAAATACATTGCCCTCTTCCATTAAAATTAATAAAATACTATGATATATCATGATAGATACTATAGGGAAACACTTGTATTGAGTGCTTATTGCTCGTATGATATGCTTATGTGATATTGATTTGATGGTAACATATTGATAAGTGTTTGTTCCTTGCTTGGAGTTACTTTCTAAGATATGTTGCTCACTTATTTATCCATGCAAGTATATGCCTATGGCTACTTGATGCTTCTTGAGCACTTTGGATGCTACATTGGTATTTAATGTATAAAGCAATTAATTGTATTTTTATTGTATACAATTTGGAGAGCAAATGTTGTTGTTTATATGATCCTTGTACTTGAAATATTTATGTCAATGGAGATGCCATTTTTTCTGAAAATGCTGCTTGTTCTCATGATTAGTTTGAGATGCCAAACACCCACTTTGTGGCTTAAGTGACGAATTGCAGTTTTCCAACATGGCTCAGGCTGTCACTTACCATCGTTGCTTAAGTGACATCCTTAGCAAGCACAATTAGCAATGGTCCTCCTCATGTAAGTAAGGGAAAAATTTAAAAATCCAAATGCCATCGCTTCAAGGTGGTTTTGTTGCTTAAACGATGACCCCTGTCATCGCTTAAGCGATGGCCGATTTTTTTTACTTTCTCACTACGCACGGTCATGGCTAGTAGTGGAGAGGCAATATGATCAAAGTTTTGGCATAGTACACATTAGTGACCTATTCGATTCCTTGAGGGTTTGAAGAATTTGCTTCAATTTGTCAAGAATCATGTGGTGAGGGCACTTGCTTGAGTTGTTGTGCCAAACATACACCATATACACAAGAGAAAGCTCACACAAGAACACAAGAATAGAGATGGAGGTTCAAATATTTTCTTGCTGGTTTCGTCTTCTTTCATCGATAATACAATGTGTATACAAAGTATAGATAAGATACAACATAAAGGAAAGTGGTCCACTAAGTCAAACAATGTATAATTGACTATATTAATTGAGTGGCGTTATACCTATGCTAGTTGTAGGTAGGTGTAATAAACTAAATATAATAAGTGATAAGTCAGTGGTTGTGTGAGGATCATAACGACCATCAACATGCAAAGTGTAGATGTGTAGATCCATCTAGCCAAGCAGTCCATTATCAATGTTTGCACATGTTGAACTTGCCATCTCAATACTCCCCCTTAAGCTCAACTGTATCTCTACAACTCTAAGTAAGCTTTGAAGTTTTTGAAGCATCCCTACACTCAATGCCTTTGTAAAAATATCAACTATCTGATCATGTATGCCACCTATTTGATCTTGAGTGCTATAATATACGAAGTCAATCTCATCTATAAGTACCTTCTCTCTCACAAAGTGATAATGCACCTCAATGTATTCTATCCTAGCATGGAACACTTTGTTCCTAGCTAACTATATGCCACTCATGTTGTCAGAATGAATGATAACTAGACCATCTCTCTACACATCCAAATCACCAATAACTTTTGCAGAGCAATACCATCTCACATGCTGCCATAGAAGCACCTCTGTACTCAATCTCTATACTTGATAAAGCAATCATAGATTATTTTTTCCTACTCCACATAACTGCTACACTACTAAGGAAAAACATGAATCCACTAGTTAGACATGCTACTAGACTAATCTGCATCTATGTATCCAAATACCTATATATCCTTACCTACCTCATAAAAAAGTCCATAATGCAAAGTGGACTTCACATACCTCAATATACTATCTCATAAATCAATCATAGATTACTTTTTCCTGCTCCACATAGCTGCTACGCTACTAAGGAAAAACATGAATCTACTAGTTAAACATGCTACTAGACTAATCTGCATCTATGTATCCAAATACCTATATATCCTTACCTACCTCATTAAAATTTCCATAATGCAAAGTGGACTTCACATACCTCAATATGCTTCTAACTGTATCTAAATGAGACATTCTAGGCATTTGCATAAATTGACTGATAAGGCCAATAGCATAACTCAAGTCTCGCCTTGTAATAGTCATGTAAATTAGAATCACTACTTTCCTCTTGAACATAGTAGGGTCTTCTATCTCATCCCCCACATCAGCACTCAACTTCACATTTTGCTTCAATAGCATTGAAAGAGACTTATATGCTGCCATACCATAATTGAACAACATATCCAAGCCATACTGCTTTTGGGACAACCATATACTATCATCACATCTAATCACCTCAATACCAAGAAAGTACCTCACCTCACCCAAATCCTTCATCTCAAACTTCTTCTTCAAAAAGTCCTTAACTTCAGCAATCCCATTAATTTCAATATTTACACATTTTCATGTCAAATACATTTGTGCTATATTTCAATGTTTGTAACCACTCATTTTTCTTTGGCATATATAACGGCATTCATAGCAAAAATTCTAGTATCTAAAGTGAACATGCATCCAACTCTACTTTCTTTAGCGACCAATATGCACTTATCAGTAAAATCTTTCACATAGCATCTTTTTGTATTAAATCAAATTTGTAACTCTTACTCTAGCATTTGACTAATAAATACTAAAATTGTTGTGATGGATGGTACATGTAATACATCTGATAGAATCTTTTTCTTACCATCATCAAGGACAAGGGAACCTTTCCAATGTGTGAAAGTGGGTGGCATGAATCATCACCCATTTGCACATAACTTAGATTTTGTAAATCCTACATCTCTCCCAATCATTCAGCATGATTGGTCATATGCTTAGATGCACTTGAATCAAGATACCATATATCATCATGTGTCTCCTTTTCTGCAATAGCATTTATCATATATTGAAGAACAAACAATCACTCATTTTTGTCTTCATTCTATTGTCAGGATGATTTACCATTATGGATATTATTCTTCTTAGTATAACAATGGGCTGCAATATGACCTATCTTGCCACAATAATGACAAACAATACCAAAATTTCTAGAACCTTTGTTCTACCATCCATCTCTTCCTCTAGAGCTTCCTCACCTCTAAAATTTTTATTCTTGAAGTGGCTTCCAACATGGCTATGGACATGAGGGATGACTTAGTCACGTGCATGTGATGACTAGACTCAACTTTCATGTTCTTTGCTAGAAGTTACGAATGTTTGGACCTAGACCTACTTGACAAACCCATAGAAAATGAGGTACATTCTTTTCCGTGTTCTTGGAAAGAATACAAATTCATTTTCACTAAAACACAATATTAGTGAGTTCGGGAATCTCCCAATTTTCATTTTTTGAATACTAAAAAGGTGGCACCAAGATAACATGCCCATAAGTTTCTCAAAACCATATGATGTGACCTATCATTGTAAATTACTTAAAAAATGGAATCTATTGAGTTATAGAGCACTCAATTCAGAGTTATAGTGTTCAAGTTGTGAAATATCCAAAGATTTAACCACGTGTCCCAAACTTATGGGAATTCCCATATTTCCCAATATGGTGTTTAAGGTCCCCACTATTGTAGATAAAATGATTGGCAATGAAATTTTGTGAGAAAAATCCTTAAGTCAATGATTAATCATATCCTTTACGAAAAGAAAAATTCCCATGCCACCAGAGGAACTTGGTGAACTCCAATGATTAGTCGAGTCAGAGTCCAATTTCTTATGCAAATGGTATACTTTGCGCATTTCATGGGCTCAATAGGGTTATCAAATCATGACCAATGCAAAGCAACGGCATGCCATTAAGACTTGTGAGTATGACCAAACATTTGTGGCCCCAACCTAATTTAGGGTATTAGTCATAACAAGGAATCTTGGCTGTTAGAAGATCATATTGCGCTCAACCCACACTTGGATAGGATTCTAATAGAAGTGGAACTCCACATTGCAAGCGGAACCAACTTTGATGACCTTTGGATCAATTTATTAACTTATATCACGCAAATGGGCTTTCGTCCATAGGATATGGATCATTATGTGACCCTAGAGTATAACCCTAGGTTTTACGACTGGCTCTTAAGAAAGTAAGATACACCACGGACGCATGGAATTCCCATACACCTTGATTTCCACAATCCTAGGAAGGATTTTTATCCTTTCCAAGGGGGAGGAGATAAAAGTGGAAAATGGATGAAAAATCAAAATAATAATTGAATTTTAAAGGGAAGAATAAATGTGTAAAAATGTATGGATTTATTGATGTGAGAGTTCTCATTTTTTGGTTTATACCCTTTATCATCAAACACTAATCTTAGTCATTTTACCTTCCATGCAATAAGTTTCCTTTAATGAAAACTAATTATGGGTTGTTCTGTGGCGACAGGAACCCAAATGGTAGGTTAAGAGGATAAAGCCAACAAGCTCCCCTTCTTGGAGGAGAAACATAGAAGATATGGCTTAGCCATGGAGATACACGCATTCAACCAACTAAAATACCACAACATCTACAATTTGGAAGGATTGGTGACATATGAAGAGGTCATTAGGAAGATGATAGAACAATGTAATCTTGCCAAGTACCTAGAGAAGGTGGGGCAGGACATCGACAACAACAAATGCAGAGAGTTCTTTGTTGAGATGACAAGCTCAACACATGCGGACATTAATGATGGACCGCCTGGCTAGATGGGTCCACACGTCTACACTTAGCACGTTGGTGGTCATTATGACTCTCACATGGCCACTGACTCATTACTTATTATATTTAGGTTGTTACACCTATTTACAGCTGGCATAGTTATAGAGCCCAGTTGACTGGTGTAGTTGGTTATGCATTGTTTGACTTAGTAGGCCACTTTCCTTTATGTTTTATCTTATCTATACTTTTTGTACATTGTAATGTGTGTGGAAGAAGAAGAAGAAACCAGCAAGAAAACGTTTTGGCCTCCATCTCTCTTCTTGTCTCTTGAGTGAGCTTCTCCTTGTGCATTCTATGTGTGTTCGGTGCACCATCTTGAGTAAGTCCCCCCACCACGTGATTCTTGACATGGTATTAGAGCTACACCACTGATTGAGGCTGGTTTTGAAGGCTAAAGGGAAGGAGAGGCGCCAAGGATTTCTCTTCCATTCTCTACTTCTCTTGGACAGTGCCTGTGGAGGCATCGGAAGCAGGGCAAAGCAAAAATCTCAGATTGTAGTGAGATTTGGTGTGAGTGAAGAGCGTTGTCTATTTTGCAGTCAAGCCCTTTAGGGCTTATTAGCTGTTATTTTGGCCATCGGAGGTCATTTCAGGCCCCATTCTAGATTCGCAAGGTTGCGGACAGCAGTTCGAGGTATCTTGCAATTTTAGATGTGTCTGCCGTATGCAGGTGCACAGGTTATAGATTTTATATCTGTAAGTTCAAAGGTGTTTACTAGCGAATAAACAGAAGGTTTATCTACAAACTAGTTGCAGATTGCATGTATTATTGAGCAGACAGTGAAAAAGGCTCTCTGGTTTATTGCTATGTACTATAGGTCGAGGGTTGTAGAAGATTTGCTTGTTGTTTGGCATTAGTTTTGTGATAATGGCAAAGAACAGTGGAAACCCCATCATTGAGAAGCTCGACAAGAACAACTACCCTTCATGGAAGTTTCGTGTCACGAACTTCCTTATTGGAAAAGGCCTCTATGAGTTTGTTTCAGGTGAAGAAAAGGAGCCAGAGGTGAGTGATCCTCCAACTGTAGAAGAGACAAAGGCATGGAAGGAATGGAATGCAAAAGATAAAAAGGTCATGTATTGGCTGTCTACAGTAATTGATAATAATATGCTGGGACATATTAGAAATGCAGAGAATTCATATACAACTTGGTGGACCATATTTGAAAGTATGTTTTTCGTAAATACAAAGACATGAAAGATTCAACTCAAGCAAGAGTTGAATACATTGAAGAAAGGGAAGATGTCTATCAATGAGTATGCACTGAAGGTAAAGGAGCATTGCAGATGCCTTGGCAACGATTGATGCAATGCCTGATGATGATGATTTGCTGTCTTCTACCTTGGGTGGACTTAACAATGAAAAGGCTTGAAAGTCTTTTGTAACTTCTGTATATGTCAGAAAGCCATTTCCAAATTTCGATGAGTTGGTCTCCCTTATGATCACTAAAGAGATCAACATGCAGAGTGAGACATCTGAAAAAAGTGGTGAATAGGTCCAAGCTTTCTACTCTAGTTCAGGAAGGGGACGTGGCAGGTCCTCTTCAAGAGGCCGTGGTAGAGACAACCAGCAAAACAGATTGAATCAACAATTTGGCAATATGCAGGTTTCAGGAGGTCGTGGTAACTTTAGAGGAAGAGGTGGATGGCAGAACAAAGGTTCTAACAACTCTGGTATTGGTCATATTGCAGCCCAATATTATGCTAAGAAAGATGATATTCGCAGTAGTAAGTTGCAACAAGGAAACTATGCATCGTCTTCACGACAGAATGAAGACAAAAATGAACATATGTTTGTTATGTAGCATATGCTGAATGCTGTTATAAGAAAGGGAACACATGATGATGTTTGGTATGTTGATTCAGGTGCATCCAATCATATGACTAGCCATGCAGAATGGTTTGGAGAGATGCAGGATTTGCAAAATACAAGTTATGTGTAGACGGGTGATGATTCATACCACCCAATTTCACACATTAGAAAAGTTCCCTTGTCCTTGCATGATGGTAAGAAAAAGAGTCTTTCAGATTATTACATGTGCCATCTATTACAAAGAAATTGGTGTCAATCGGCGGTCAGATGGTAGAGCAAGGGCTGCAAGTCAGATTTAATGCAAAGGGTTTCTTTGTAGAAGACTTCAATGACAAGTGCAGGTTGGTTGCAAAGGGAAGTAGAGTTGGGCATATGTTTACTCTGGATGTTGGAATTTCTACTATGAATGCTGCTATGTATGCTAAAGGAAAAGGTGTTGTTGCAGATATTGAAATTTGGCACAAACGCATTGGACATGCAAATGTACAAAGGCTGAAATTAATGCAGTCCAAAGGGTTGGTTACAGGTTTGCCTACATTTAGAATTGCAGAATTTCATAAGGTATGCGAAGCATGTCAGTTTGGTAAGTAGGCAAGAAAACCCTTTTCACATGACAGAGATGTAAGCAGAGATATCCTTGATACTGTGCATACAGATGTTTGGGGGCCTACACAAAATGTATCTCTTGGAGGCAGCTCATACTTTGTCACATTCATTGATGATTGTTCTAGAAAGTTGTGGGTATATTTTATAAAGGAAAAGAGTGAAGTGTTTGAGCACTTTAGAACTTTCAAGGCTATAGTTGAAAGAGAAACAGGCTTGAAAGTAAAGTGCTTGAGGTCAGATGGAGGGGGAGAGTACCTCTCGAATGAGTTCAGTGATTCTTTGAGGTCTCATGGGATAAAGAGACAGTTCACATGCAGGTATACCCCACAACAAAATGGGGTTGTAGAAAGGAAAAACAGGCATATTGCAGAAGTTGCACGTGCCTTGATGGCTAAAAAGAATATACCTAAGCATTTTTGGTCTGAGGTTGTTCATATTGCTGTTTATATTATGAACAAAACTCCCACAGTTGCAGTTCATGGTATGACCCCCGAAGAATGCTTTACAGGTAAGAAGCCTGATATCTCACACTTGAAAGTGTTTGGCTATATTGCATATGTTCATGTGCTAGATGAGTTGCAGAAAAAACTGGATCTAAAGGCTGAAAAGTGTGTCTTTGTTGGATACTCTTTAGAGAAAAAAGGGTATCGTTGTTATAACCTTGTCACATGTAAGTTCAGAGTGAACAAGGATGTCATCTTTGATGAAATGAGCAGTCGGTATGCATCTAGTGGTGATGCATTGGATGATGATGATGATCATGACACTCATATGTAGGCTGAAAAGCAAGAATCACGGACTCTTAGTGGACCAGAGACATCATCTAGTAGTCCTTGGTCTGGGAGACTAAGGAGTAGCTACATCTTCAGGTGCATCTAACTACAGGTAAAGACAAAGGAAAGAATAAAGTGTCAGATGGCATTGATGCAGTTCCTGATGGAGACTCCAGTGGCTCAGAGAGCTTGGATGATGAGCTTGGCATTCCTTCAGTGAGGACTCCAGGTGTGCAAAGAGCACGCATCAATGCAAAGACTCCATTGAGTGATCCAGTGGTACGTAGGTCTACCAAGGTGAGATACCCTGTTAACAGATTTGGTTTTGAAGGTTATGCAGCTCACCATTATGCTTATATGGTGAAAGTGATTGAGGATGTTGAGCCCACATGTTTTGAGGAGGCTGTTGGTCATGCTCATTGGGATGTAACAATGGATGAGGAGATGGATGCATTAGAGGCCAATAAGACTTGGGATCTAGTATCATTGCTGAAGGGCAAGAAAGCTATTGGATGTAATTGGGTTTATAAGATTAAGCACAATGCAGATGGTTCTATTAGTAGGTACAAAGCTAGGCTGGTTGCGAAAGGCTATGCCCAAACATATGGCATAGATTATGAAGAAACCTTTAGTCCAGTTGCTAGGATGGCAACTGTCAGATGTGTGATTGCTTTGGCAGCAGTCAAAGGTTGGATCTTGCAGCAAATGGATGTGAAGAATGCCTTCTTGCATGGTGATTTGTAGGAAGAAGTGTATATGGATCAGCCAGCAGGTTATGAAGATTTAGAGCATCCCACATATGTGTGCAGGTTGAAGAAGACACTCTATGGGCTCAAGCAAGCACCTAGAGCATCCCATGTATGTGTGCATGTTGAAGAAGGCACTCTATGAACTCAAGCAAGCACCTAGAGCATGGTCTGACAAGATCAGAGAGTATCTTGTCAATATTAGCTTTTATGTTTCTGATGTTGATCACTCACTTTATGTGAGAAAGGGAGATGCAAGTTTGGTCATCATAGTCATCTATGTGGATGACTTGATTATTACAGGAGATAGTGATAGTGGGATTGCTGAAGTCAAGGACATTTTGAAGAAGAATTTTGAGATGAAGGATTTAGGTGAGCTAAGGTACTTCCTTGGCATTGAGGTGATTAGATGTGATGATGGTATATGGCTATCCCAAAGACAATATGGCTTGGATATGTTGTCCAAGTTTAGTATGATAGTATACAAACCACTTTCAGTCCCGTTGGAGCAGAATGTAAAATTGAGTGCTGATGTTGGGGATGAGATAGAAGACCCTACTATGTTTAGGAGGATAGTGCGGAGTTTGATCTACATGACCATTACAAGGCTAGACTTGAGCTACGTTGTTGGTCTTGTGAGTCAGTTTATGCAAGTACCTAGAAAGCCACATTTGGATGCAGTCAGACGCATATTGAGATATGTGAAGTCCACATTACATTATGGACTTTTCTATGAGGGAGGTACAGATGTACAGGTGTTTGGATACACAGATGCAGATTGGGCTGGTAGTATGCCTGATAGAAGATCTACCAGTGGATACATATTCTCTCTTAGTAGTGCAATAGTTACTTGGAGTAGCAAAAAGAAATCTGTAGTTGCTTTGTCAAGTACAGAGGCTGAGTATAGAGGTGCTCCTGTTGCAGCATGTGAGGTAGTATGGCTACAAAAGTTATTGGATGATTTAGATGTGCAGGCGGAAGGTCTAGTTGTGATTTATTGTGACAACATGAGCAGTATACAATTGGCTAGGAACCTTGTGTTCCATGCCAGGATAAAACATATTGAGGTACACTACCACTTTGTGAGAGAGAAGGTACTAGCAGGTGAGATTGACTTGGTATATGTCAGCACATAGGATCAGATAGCTGACATCTTCACGAAGGCATTGGGTAAGAGAAGCTTCAAAATTTTCGAAGCTTACTTGGAGTTGCAGAGATGCAGTTGAGCTTGAAGGGGAGTATTGAGATGACAAGCTCAACACATGCAGACATTAATGATGGACCGCCTAGTTAGATGGATCCACATGTCTACACTTAGTATGTTAGTGGTCATTATGACTCTCACATGGACACTGACTCATTACTTATTATATTCAGGTTGTTACACCTATTTATAGCTGGCATAGTTATAGTCCCAGTCAACTAGTGTAGTCGGTTATGCATTGTTTGACTTAGTAGGCCACTTTCCTTTATGTTGTATCTTATCTATACTTTGTGTACATTGTAATGTGTGTTCAAAGATGAGAGAGAGAGATAGGGAAAACTCCATCTCCATGAGCCTTCAGGCTCTCAAAGTCTTTTCTTCATTATACAGAATGACACATCACCACTCAATACAATGTAAAGTAAACTAGTGACTAACTAACTATAGTCAAGTCACTGACTAACTACTAACTCGACTTATTTAATGTAGTCACATGGAGATAGCTGTACACAATAGCTATCACAGATGTAGGTTACACACCAAGACAAATTGACGGGTGGAGCTTGATTTCTAACACTCCCCCTCAAGCTCAAACCAAAAACTCAAACCATCTACATCACTCCAAGTAGCTGTCTAAAGTGAATGAACTTATCTTTACCAAGTGATTTGGTAAAGATGTTTGCTACCTGGTCTTCAGTCTTCACATGCTCCAAGTCAATCTGATCTGCTAAAACCATTTCCGTGATGAAATGGTAGTGAACCTCAATGTGTTTCAATCTTGCATGATAAACAGGATTGCTTGCTAACATGACACTGCTTAAATTGTCATAGTACAGCCTTACTTTCCTATCCAAGTGTATTCCCAAGTCATTCAGCATTCTGTAACCACATAGCTTCATAGGCTGCTAAGGCCGCACCACGATACTCTGCTTCCATACTGGACAGTGCAACTGTAGGCTATTTCTTACTCTGCCAAAAATTGATCATGCTACTACCCAATCCAAATGCATAGCTGCTGGTTGACCTCCTATCATAAGTGCAACCAGCCCAGTTAACATCAATATACCCCATCAAGTCAACGGGTTTCCCATATACATAAAATAGCCCATGATCTGTGGTACTCTTTACATATCTCAGAATTCTCCTGACTACATCCAAGTGTGGTTTGCGAGGCTTCTGCATGAATTGACTGATCAACCCCATAGCATAACTCAAGTCAGGTCTAGTGATCGTGAGATAGATCAAGTTGCCTACCATCTGTCTGTACATGGTAACATTCTCAATCTTTGTTCCAACATCAATCTACAGCTTGACATTCTGCTCTAAAGGCGTATCCATAGGCTTGCAATCAGCCATACCATATTTCTGTAACATGTCCTGAGCATACTTCTTCTGTAGCAGCCATATGCCTTGGGGTGTAGAGACAACCTCAATCCCCAAAAAATATTTCAGCTCTCCTAGGTCCTTGACCTTGAACTCAGCCTATAAACATGTCTTTACTTCAGCGATCCCGCTTTCATCATCTCCTGTAATGATCAAGTCATCAACATAGACAACTAGGAATACATAGCCACGATCTGTCTTCTTCACAAAAAAACTATGATTAGCATCACCCAATCGGAGACCATGTTGCTGCAAATAAATGCTGATGCGAGCATTCCATGCTTTGGGTGCCTGTTTCAGCCCATATAATGCCTTTTTCAGCTGGCATACATGTGTTGGAAATTCTGGATGCACATAGCCTTCAAGCTGTTCCATGTAAACTTCTTCTTGTAACTCTCCATTTTGAAAGGCATTCTTTACGTCCATCTGCCATAGTTTTCAGCTACTACTGCCAAAGCAATCATAGTTCTAACTATAGCCATCTTTGCTATAGGGCTGAAAGTCTCCTCATAATCAAGACCATACTGCTGCGCATACCCTTTTGCAACCAGCCTGGCCTTGTATCTTTCCAATGATCCATATGATTTACATTTTACCTTATACACCCACTTGCAACCAATAGGTGTTTTGCCCTCAGGCAACTGTACTAAATCCCATGTGCCATTTTCAGCCAAAGCTGAATATTCCTCATCCATAGCAGCACGCCAACTTCCTTCTACTGCATAGATTTCAGCTTTTGTACATTGACATGTCCAATCCG
This sequence comes from Lygodium microphyllum, assembly GCF_053477565.2. Lineage (NCBI taxonomy): Eukaryota > Viridiplantae > Streptophyta > Polypodiopsida > Schizaeales > Lygodiaceae > Lygodium > Lygodium microphyllum. The sequence goes on from NC_141161.1 coordinate 33,419,992, forward strand.
CTTGTGCCAAATCTCTACATCGTGAATGGCACTCTCATCATGAGCAAACATGACTGCCTTAAGTCCCGGAATGGTCGCATCCAAAGTAAACATCCTGCCATCTCTTTTGCCCTTGGCAATTAACTTGCAACCATTTCCATACTCCTCAATGAAACATCCATCTTTGTTAAATCTTACTTGTAGATTCTATTCTGCCATTTGACCCACATACAAAAGATTATTTGTTATGGTCGGTACATGTAATACATCATGCAGGCCTTTCTTCTTGCCATCAGACATCATGAGAGGAACAATCCCTTTATGCTTTATGTCATGTTGGGTGTCATCCCCAGTACATGCATCACCATGTGTACCTGCAACCATCTCATCAAACCACTCTCCATGCGGTGTCATGTGGTTCGACGCTCCAGAGTCAATGTACCATCTATCATCTCTATTATGTCTCGATGCATTTTTAGATACATGCTGCATGGCAAATAGTCTATCAACTTGCTCATCATGAGTACCATTGGAAGATGCATAGTGCCCATGTTCTTTTCCCTTTACTTTCATATCTCCCTGCTTCTTGTAGCAATCCTTTGCAATGTGCCCATACTTACCACAATAATGGAAATCCTTGTCCCTATTGGACTGATCAGATGACTGCCATGAACTAGATCCACCACCTCTACCTCAGGGTGATCTCCCCCGGCCTCTAGACCTGCCAGATCCATGCTGGCCTTGTGTATTTGCACCATGCCAATTACCCTGCTGCTGCTGTCCATAAGCATTATGAGTGTCACCACGACCTCAAAATGAACCATGACCTCTAAATCCTCTACCACGTTGGCTAGAGTATAACACAATGTCTCTACTCTGAGATACACTGGAACCTGTATTCAAACCAAGCTTGACCTCCTTATGCAGCAACAAAGCAACTAGCTCTTCCCAGGTAGGGGGCTCTTCTCTAACAGAAATGGACATGTCAAAAGCTTTATACTATTTCCCTAATCCATTCAAGGCAACAACAATCATATCATCTTCTGATACACTTGAGCCAATGGTAGCAAGTATATCAGCTATGGTCTTAATTTCCGTGGTATACACCTGGATGCTCCTACCATTCCTAGACATGTTGTTGAACTGTTGTTTCAACTGTATCTTTCGTGCATGTGTCATGGTTCCATAATTTTTCATCAGTATGTCCCAAGCATCCTTCAAAGTCTCACATCCAGTGATTTGAATTACCATAGCATCAGATATACATAGAGAAAACTAATGCAGCACCTTGCATGCTCTCTCATTCCATAGCCTATGAGCTCTTTTTTGTTCATTAGTTGGATTCATTGTAGGCAACTCAGGGAGTAGCCTCATCTCCTGTACATAGATCCCAATAACCCCTTCCAACTAAAAGGTTCTTCATTCTGAATTTCCATAATGCAAAGTTCTTGGTGTCTAACTTCTCTCCAACTATCTGAGTGATATTATCAGTCCCATGTGCATTAGCCATGATGCAATAGACTGTTGTCAGATGTTTAACTACTTGCAAACCAATAAATATGATTGACCAAGTTCAGTCCTCAACAGTTTATGAAAGTTTTTTGCAACTAATTGCAGTAAAAAACCAAGGCATTTCAGCTCACTGATAACCCAAAAAAGTCCCAAAACAAATGGTCTAACCCGTAGGTACAACAGTCAATACATATGCTATGTATTTGCTTCAATTTAAACTCCTGTAACCTCACTGCCAGGAACAAAAGATGTAGTCTAAAAACTGTAGTCTGTGTATAACCAGCAATAATTTCAAGTCCAAAAATAACATGCATACATGTCCCAAAACTTCACAGATAGCTGCTAGTACATGTGTCAATCCATACATAGGCATAGAAGCACAAAACAGTGCATAACTAGCAAGTACAAGTGCCAACTAATTTGGTTGCAGGTTGCAGTCAACCAAAAATCAGCATAACAAGCTTTAAGTAGCTCTAAAAAGTCTTCAAATCATGTCATACATTTACTTTGAAGTGATAGGTTCAATACATGAGCATTTGAGTAGGCATAGACAACATGTCTTCATTAATCATAGGCAAGGAATACATGACTGTTCATAACCATGACTGTTCATAACCAGCCCAAGCACTGTCAAGGCAATTATTTCTTCCAGATCTGAGTATTTAGTAGCATCCAATGCTTTCCACAATCCTCCATACATTCAGCATGCATATGTCAGTTCATATAGGTGACAAAAGCTCAAAAGTGACATGTATTGCTTCAGCAAGACACAATGCTTGCTATTCACTGTGTATGACAGTTTCTAGCCTATTAATGGCTTTCAAATCTGAGTGTTCTAAGCAAGAAATATCAGCTCCAAGACATTTGATCCAATGTATACATGCTTTGACACATTCTTGTGCTTTAAAGATGCCTTCCGAGTGTAGTACAAGGCTCTTGTACGTCAATAATGACTGAGTGCATGCTGTCCATTCATTTTCACAGTAGTTTAGAACTGATTACAGATTTGTGTCTATTACTCCAGCTCATAACAAAGCTCCCACACAAGCATTTGCCTATTGTACTCTTCAGATACCTTCAAGAGTGAGCATACATGCCTTATGAGTCTTGTCCAAGTGCCCCATTTGATGTTTGATAGGTTGCAGTCCACCCAGCTCTACAGGCGCAATTCACACCGATTCAGCAGGGGTTGCTCCTGTACACAATGGCTGATCTGAGCCTATACAAGGCTTGCATAGGTTCATTAGGGCCTTTCAGATGCTCCAGCGGGGTCACCAACAGCCTCTTGACCAATGGCTACTCTCCTTCAACAATGCATACCTCTGTGTGACCAAAATAGTGAAAATGACAATCAGTCCTCTTCTTTTTCCAGCCCTTCAGGTCAGTCTTGAAGTCTTCTTCTGCAATGCTCTACTCCACAGAGCCCAGTCTTGTGCATGCTCTGATACCATGTTCAAAGATGAGAGAGAGAGATAGGGAAAACTCCATCTCCATGAGCCTTCTGGCTCTCAAAGTCTTTTCTTCATTATACAGAATGACACATCACCACTCAATAAAATGTAAAGTAAACTAGAGACTAACTAACTCTAGTCAAACAAGTCACTGACTAACTACTAACCTGACTTATTTAATGTAGTCACATGGAGACAGTTGTACACAGTAGCTGTCACAGATGTCGGTTACACACCAAGACAAACTGATGGGTGGAGCTTGATTTCTAACGATGTGTGTGGAAGAAGAAGAAGAAACTAGCAAGAAAAAGTTTTGGCCTCTATCTCTCTTCTTGTCTCTTGAGTGAGCTTCTCCTTGTGCATTCTGTGTGTGTTCGGCGCAACATCTTGAGCAAGTCCCCCCACCACGCGATTCTTGACATTCTTGGGGACCTTTGATGCCCAGAGGAATAGTGGAACAATAACCATTAGGCAAGGAGATACCACTAGAAGGGTGGATGTCATACTTAGTCTAGGAATTGTGAAGGCCCTAGGACTAGTGGACAAGCTAGAGAAGAGGCCAAAGAGGGATGTTTAAGATGTGCTAGGGATGGACAAAAAGAAAGTCTACACAAACAATGGAATCAGATTGGTTGACATTTCTACCCACCATCCGATTGCAATAAAAAATGGTCCATACAATCTTCTCAAGCTAGAGATACAATACTCTCATGAAGAGAATAGGAGTGCCATTTGCTGGTGGAGAGCCTTGCAACAACCTGCATTGGATGAGGTAAATTGGAATGCCTATGTCAAAAAAACAATCCAGGCATAAGCAAAGATACTAGCAATAGTGCCAAGGGCAACAGGGGGGTCTCCAGCTACCATAGCAGAGTGAGAGAGGAAAAGATAGGCTTCCAAGGCTTCAACCATAGGGTTTAGAGGAGTACTAAAATGGCCATAATCCAAGAGGCCCTCAGGGAGACGGAAAGAGAAGAACTAGTAGAGGAAACCTCAAAACCATCGATAATGCAAGAGGAGCATCTCTTCCCCACTCAAGCGACCTTGCCTATTTCACTCTAAGCAAAAGAACAGGGGAAGGACGAACTCAATAGGGATCAACATGACAAAATAGAAAGAGCTCTAATGAGAAGGAGGATGATCGAACCACTCAGCAACAAGGAACCTTGAGTGAAAGGATGGTTAGCGAGCAGTAGGGCTCAAAGTTGTCAAGCCAGGTGGGAGAAGGAAGATCACACTTAAAATTCCCATCATAAGAACTTGGTCCACGTATGAAGAAAATAGAGAACTGTAGAGGGTGGAAGAGGAATCAAAAAGGTCAGAGGAGTGTAAGAAGAAATAAGAAGAGGAGGAAGAGATAGCTTTGGAAACAAGAGAGAAATAGATAGCTTTGGCTTTTTCAAAAATCAGTGTGAGCAACCCTCTCAATCTCAAGAATTGGTAATGATGAGCCCCATGTGAGATGACACACCAAGCACAAGTGTAATGGTAGAAGACGCAGGACCAAGACCGGTGGTGAAAGGCAAGGGTGAAGCCTCTCTATACACAACCCCACCAGTCATGGCCACCTCAACACAAGGGACCATCGAAGGGGCAGTCAATGAAAGTAACATTATGGCTTGGGTGCAATATTAAGTGAGAAAATTTTAAGAAATTGTGCTTGCTCCTAGTGAAGGAGTCCCCCCTTGTAGGAATGAAAAGGCCAGCAAAGTAGAGCAGCAGCCAACCGATGTTGAATCGTACCAAGGGCCAAAGGTATTCCATTTGAAAGTGTCAATTACTTCAGTGACTTAAGCCATGAGCAATATTGAATATTATGATGAGTTGGTAAGAGAGCTTCAGAGCAAACTTGACAATATGACTAATGAGAAAAAGGCCGCACTTTGTAGAACTATAAGAAGAGAAGATTTCCTTTGCAATCTATAGGATAGAAAAAATGAGGGTGATGGCTGTCATTAATAGGGAGATGATTGCATTAAAAGAGGCCTTAAAGGAAAGGTAGGGAGAAAAAAGCTCAAAAGATATGTACAATGAAGAAAGAGACAACCCTATAGCCCAAGAAGAAATATGCGCCTTCAACTCCATGGAAAATAGATTCCTCGAGCTAGAAAAGGAGGAGTTGAAGAGGCAAAGAGAGGAGGCAAGGAAAGAGCTACATGAGGACCATGAAGAAGTTGGTAGAGCTACACAACCAACTTCAAGCAGATTTCCACAAACATGCTATACTAAGGGAGCAAGTAGAGTGAGAAACCAAGAGCAACAACAAATGCATGTATTGTGGCAGGAACAAGAGTAAGTAATCGCCACTCTAGCCCAGTACCAAAATCAAGGGCTAGAGCAGATGAAAGAGAAAGCAAAGGAATGGGCAACCAAGAATGAGAATAGAGTCAAAGACTTAGCTTACCGACTGGCCCATTTAGAGAGAGTAAATGCCTCATGGAAGAGATCAAAGCCGTAACTGTCGAGATATGAATGTTGGAGCAACAACAAGCTTTTTTAAAGCACAATGCTAAATGTTATGCAGTCAATAGAAGAAGAAACATTGGAGAAAGAAGAAAGAAAATTAGAATTGGAAAAAGGAGAGCACTGCAACATGGACTCCATGCCAAGGCACCTAAGCCTAGTACCAACTTGGGAGTAGAGGAGAAACTAGCCCATCTGATCTTAGCTGTGGCTTAACCTTGCAAGAACTCAACTTGCTAGGGTTTGGGGAGCTAGAGTAACAAGCACAACCACTTCCACAAGAGCCAGTGGAGCTGATCCAAGACAAAGGGCTTGATTTTAAATAGGATCAAGAAGAGGAAGAACAAGTGTATGAAATGAGCCCCCCTCTGCAAACCACAAGCACAACCAGAAGAGCAAGGGGAGGAAGTCATACCCCCTAAAAGGATGGTGGAGATGAGGCACAAATGCAAAGAACATGTAGAACTAGCTTGTAGGAAGCTCCAAGCCCAAGCCATTGCAAGTTTCACAGGTGGCAATCCCCCAAAGAGAGGAGTGCGACCTTGTAAACTGGGACCAGGAACTTGCAGTGTGGGACCAATGGGAGAACCGCGATTGCCCTTTTGAGTTCTCCTTCACCTTCCATCATACACTGGATAGGGTACTATTTCCAAGGGTAGTGGAGGATGTCATAAAGCTCTTGGTGAGACTGGGTAGGAGATGGATGGAGGAAAGAATGAGACACCCCACAAGGTGGGAGTGGGAGCTTGTAGATTACTGGGAAGACAAGGCAGCGGAGGTACCCAAGAGTGTGAAAGGATATGAGGCTCATCCTTAGTGTCACAGAAACATCTGTGACTCTAAGTTAGAGGCCTAGATGGATTTCTATAGCACCTTGCCACATGAAAGGGATAATACTACCTATATGCCCTACTCGAGGAGGATTGAAGTTGACTTCAATCGAGAGGTGCATGGTAGGTATGACTTCCCTCTAATTTACAATGTAAATGTCTTGACCCTTGAAAAAAGCATGATTTTCATTAAATGGGACCTCCACCCATCAATAGCAAGTTTCCTCAAAAACTTCTCCTCATGTCTAGATCCCACATTCGTTACCACATGTAACAAAAACCTAATATATAGGAAGAGTGTTTATAGCCCCTCTTTTTTTATATCAAAGCGGCCAAAATAGATAGTTGTGCAATGGTCCACCTCATGATGAGAACCACCCTCTTACCAGAGTTTTATATGAAACTATTAGAAGACATGAGTGATAGTGGATTCACTGGGTATAACCACCCGTTTTTGTCATCTACACCACTCAATGTAAGAGCTAATTTGAAGGGGTATATGTAGAGCAGGGCCTTCCTGTAAGCAAAGCCCTTAAGCCTCCATCCAGCTTTTTGGCCCTACTCATGAACGTGATGCCACTTAATGTTCTCCCTTTCTAATTTTTAAAAAAATATAAAAATAAAAAATAAAAGAAAAGAGAAGGAAAATTAAAAGGAAAAGAAGGAAAAAGAAAAGAAAAGGAAAAGGAAAAGGAAAAGAAGAGAAAGAAGTGGAAAGAAAAGGAACACAACAATGAAATCATTCCATATGTACTCTATGAGTATCACAATCACTACGCCTAAGGACCACCCTAGCCCTCCCTCACATCACAACTTAGGGCATATCGAGTAGGACATGATTGATAGACTTGTCTCCCTAAGTCACTCACAGTACCTCCATTTACATGAACTGAGTCCTCAAGTGTGGGATAACACCTTAGGCTTGCCCATGGTTCTTGATCCATCTCCCAATTCCACCATCACTTATATAGTGCACTACACAATAAGATAAACACAATCCCCTAGGAAGTGCACTCTTTTTCTTATCAGGAACATTGTACGGTGGCATGGCACACCAACACCTACGGAGGCCTTCTTCAATCAATCATCTATCTTTGCCATCGACAATCTCCCAAACTCACTTCACAGAGCATTTTCGATGTGTTCCCCCTCTCCAATGACCCTAAGAACTATTCCTCACCAACTCTCAACAATTTGAGCCATACCATCAAGTGCCTGGGTTGGCACCCACCCAGCTAAGAGGAGGGTGATGTTCCATCCTCAGAAGACTAAGATGAAAAGGTCAAAAAATCAGAAATGGAAGATAGTCCCAAGGCAAGAGAAAGATGGAGGATAAAGGTGCACTCAAAAAATTTTGAAGACACAAAGTGCAGGGAAAAGTCTCAAATGTAAAAGAAAGCACACAATAATAAGCACATCTTAATATGTGTAACGTGCCCACCTATTGGCTATCTAAGGACTCTTTAGTGGCCCATCAAGAAATGAATCTAAGTGTCATCGCCCGACACTCGCATGGAATGTTTCGGGGTTTGTCGCCTAGGGTTTCCCGAGTCCGCCTCATAACAAAACATTCGCGGCCGAACCCACTAGGATCGATCTGAAATCTAGATTCCTAGTCATCAAAGTCTCCTGACAGCATCATAGCATCAGTTTTGGACATCCTACTTTACGCAGAGATACCCAATCCAAAGCAGATCCATACCGCACTTGGTTCAAAGAGAATGGGAAACGAGAGGGATGCACCTCTCAATCTCTCTGCCCATGGGGCATAGTCCCATTCCGGTCTCCTAAAATGGTATGAATCGGGTTCTAACTTAACAATACCTAAAGTCATCGTCGGTAAAACCTTGTGAGAAGACTAAGAGTTCTCTGGGACCACCCAGTCGTAGAAGGACCTATCGGGAATTCCACCTACCCACTTTCCTTGATAGCTTTAGTTTTCTAATTAGGTCCTACCACGTTTCTGTGTGACATTTAAAATTAGCTTCATTAATTAAGCCTTTTAGGGAACAAGGTTCATTCACGTAATTTACAACACAGACACAAAAACAAAACAAGCAGATCTTTTGACAAACAAGTTCCTTAACTTATCTTCAAGTTAATCTTTGTCTCCTGCCTATACAGGAGAATTATGTATCCCTTCTGTCCAACAGAAGTATCTAGTCCAAATCACATGGCACCAAAATTTCCATCCTTTATCTAGAATAGGATCTTCCAACACCCCAGACGTTGGGCTCATGACAATCTACAACTCTGTTCTAGACTCGGCAAGGGGTGTCTAGAGCTCCACTGACCCCAAGTGACCTAGGAGTGAGACACACTTTCCGTGGTTGGCCTTTTCACCACTCGACCATCGGCCTATGAATCGAGCAGTGCCCTCTTGGGGTAATACACAGTGCAATCTTGGAGATGATTCACCTATGCAAATATCCTTCCTTAATTAACCAAATTAAGAATCAAGCATAATCAAGGCAATCAGCCCTAATATCATCTTCTAAGAAAATATTCATTTATTCCCATGGCAACTTGTCATTACAGACCCCTGCCACACATTTTCCATCAACACAAGCCTTGGAATATTATCCAAATCATAATGCAACAATCAATTGATTGAAAGAAAAACATTTATGGTGTTGTTCAATCAACCAACAAAACTAATTGTATTTTTTCCAAACAATACAAGAATAGGTGCGATAATAATTCCATCGCATATTCACTCTCCCCTTTGGGATCAAAGAGCAATTCTACGCAAAATTTACTTAATACTTGCATGCACAATTTTTAATGTCATGATTATGCCATTCATAAACCTTGACCGATTCCTCCTTGTAATTTCTCTATCAACGAACAAGCAATACACAACTAAGTGAAATTAACTTCCCTTGATACATGCATTTTGCAAATTCCATCTTTCAAATATGTGAGAAGAAGTCTATCCCTTCCCATGACTTATTCTCATCTAGCATAACATGGAGCATAATGTATCTCTTGCAAGAATCAAAACAAGAATCTATCAATTTGAAAATACATTACTTACGACTGATAATGCAATTGGATTGAGAGTGATGCCTTTGGCCAAAGCTTCGTTGCTAGTTGTACGAATGCCATCCGCATGCAACATTCTTCACTTGGAGGCCATTGTCCGCAAGTAGACTCAAGAGATTAAGAAGGAAGAATAGATTCAATATGGGAGAGGGTAAGAGAAGATGGCTAAGTCGAGGATCAAGATAGAGGAAAATTGAGCTAACTCTCTCTCCCTTGCAGCCTCTCAAGGTAACTCTTCTCTCTCTCTCTCTCTCTCTCTCTCTCTCTCTCTCTCTCTCTCTCTCTCTCTCTCTCTCAAGCTCTCAAGCTCTCAAGCTCTCAAGCTCTCAAGCTCTCTCTCACAATCTCTTGGAGGGGTGTCCTTCTCTCTAGGTCTCTCTTGCATCCTTTCAGGGTCTCCTTATGCTCTCTTGTGCCTCCCCATGCCTCATATTTATAATGAATTAGAGAGGAGGAGATAAGACTGAGAACAAGAGTGGAGGGGCTCTTGGAAGACTCAGTGATCTGATGTTTAGATCATAAATTTGATGGTTGCAAAGGCTCTAAAAGGGGGTAAAACCCCAAGTCACTTGGTTAGAAATCTCTCTGTTCACTCCTTCTTTTCTCTGTTCGAAGTGCTATCTACTGCATGTAGACTGGATCACAGCACGCGCGATTTCGCGAGTCAATTTTCTTTATTTTTTTCTTTTGATAAAATATCCAAAACTAACTAAAACATCACTTGTCTTTTCTTTTAAATGAGGTTTAGTTCTATCTTTTTAGGATAATATCTAAAATATACTAGTTTTTTTCCAAAAATCTAATATTTTTGGACCATTCAAACCATGCATTAATACTAGTGATTAATATGGCTCATAAGTCTTGTTCACATTGTAAGTTCCATGAAGGGTGGCTACGGTCCTTGTCAATCTGAGAAAAATATTGGATGTATGACTCTTGATTTTTTTAAAATATATTTTTAATTAAATAAAAATTATTAACTATTAACATTAGTTAGTTTTTACCTTAGTTAGTCTTTAGTTAGTAATCTTACTAACTTATTAACTGACTAACTAACTTTCGAACTAACCAACTAACTTTTATTATGTGGAAATATTACAATATATTAGCAAGAAAAGCACCGAGTGCATTGCAATTCATTTTGTAAAAGAGCGATGAGCTCTCTTGCATGCAAGTTGTAAAGAATGAGAGGTGCAAATTGAGGCCTACGCTAATAGGAAGGAGAAGGAAAAAGAGTGGAGGAATGGACAAGGCTACACCAAAAAGGGGATAGCTACCCAAGGAGGGGATAAGGGCATGTATAAAATGCAAGAAATGAATGAAGAAGCTCATTCTTGTGTATAGCTAAACTTGTTCTCTTCTTGTTTCTTGCTCTTGCTTCCTTCTTGTACATGAGAGAGGAAGAGAGGGAGTATGAGAGAGAGGAAGAGTGTGTGTGTGTGTGATATTGAGGGATCGTGGAGAAGCTCTTGTTCTCCTATCTTCATCTTCTTCTTCTTCTCTTCTCCCTTCAGGCGCACATGGCTATGGAGGTTGAAACTCAGAGCTTGGAGATGGAGCTTGCTTAAGGGCGCATCTTGAATCATGGAGCTATTAGTGGATTTGTGGGAGGAGGTACTCGATCAGATTCAAATGTAAGCTCACTACATTGATGTGTGGAAGAGTGTACATGATTATGTGAGAGGTAGCCATAGCTCTCGACTTGAAACACTTGAAGTAATAAGTGGTTGTGGGTCTTGGTGGTTTGCTCACAAGAGCGATGACAAAACCAATGTGTCATAAAATTGAAATATCTTACTAAAATATTCTGAAAAATGATGCACTTCATTAGTAGGATGATCCTATGTTATTTGTTTACTCGAGAGTAGCATGAGTTGGTATACTCAATGCCTGTGAGTCTGTGTAGCATTGATGCATATTGTTAGAGTATATTCATGAGAAAATATTGAAAGATTATTTACTGCATACATACATTGGTTTCCACATTAGTAATGATCATGTACCTTTCATTAACTTTATGCATGCAAGCCCTTGCACACACTGACGCATAACACTTGTTTTTATATTGACCAAGTTTGTGAGGAAACTCAAGCTATCTAGATACGAGGGTTCAAGGGGATTTAAGTGAGACTAAGCTGATTAAGTATTATGATCTATACAAAAAGGCAAGGAATGGTAACCGGGTTAGTACACTCGTTATTAGAGGGATATCAATCAGAGGGGAGGAGCCTATATTATGTTTATGTGGTGTACTAGACACCTTATGTTGGGCACTCTTGCTTTCTTGGAGTTCGGGGTAGGCAATTAGATAGTGGACTACAAACATAGTATGTTAGTGTTTAAAGAGAGTTCTTCTAGCTATAGCTAGTCGATCATAGCCACAAAACCATGTGGATTGATTGTGTGAGGTTTGGCGATGAGCTAAGAGTGAGAGAGTCATTGTTGAGCCCATTTTAGGTCCCAACACTAGGTTTTGAATCCATGTTCGGTATTACATTACATACTAAATATTTAGTATGTTCCAAGCCTATGATGCCTTGATTGCTTTGAAAATGGGGCCCATAGATATGATATTAGTATGTGATTGATTGATGACATTAGGCAAGATTACTATGGATTTTTCACTACTGTAGATGAGGTTTATCAGTGATAGATAGCTTATCCATTTAGAGGGAAACCATAATAAATTTGACTTTTAGCTTATCACTACAAAGTAGCTCAAGAAGGAATTTAAAAAGTGCTCTCAAATATTTGTATTGCATGTAAATAAAGAGAAATATGATTAGTCCACAAAGATATAATTTGTTGCACAACAAGTGGCCAATTAGTTCATGAAGCACATATTTAAATTGTGTGGATTTTAGGTTATTGTTCATGGCAAACACTCTAAATTCATGAGTATATTTTGGCATGCAATTTTTGGCTCTATAGGAACTAACCTAGCTCCATTTATAGCTTACCATCGACAAATCGATGATGACTAGATAGAAAGAGTCAATAAGTGGTAAAAAATACATCTTAGGCACATTGTCATGAGGTGCAACATGTGTGGGATTCTTGGCTACACTTAGTTGAGTTTGCATATAATAGTTCAACCCATTCTAGTATTGGAGTTTCTGTGAGAAATGCGGGATCTAGAGCATGGCAAAGGCGGAAGCTATGGAGGATGGAAGGAGAAGTGTGGACTCATGATGGAAAAGACACTGTTTGTTACACAAGTGAATTAGGTTCCAAGATTGAGACTTGAACTCATAAACACAATCTTGTGTATGTGGACAATGACATTGACACTTCACTGAAAAGAAAATAGTACTATCATTGCATTTAGAAAAGGAAGCAAGTACAATGCTTTATAGGAAAGTAGGAAACTGCAGTAGGCACCATTGTGCATATGGGATAGGTTAGCCTGCATATCCTTGACCCTGAAGCTCCATACAAAGAGGCTGTTTGAGTGAGTGTGATTGCTGATTCTCAAAACCCCTCCTCAATCACAACTAGAAAGGCACAAAGTGTGTAGAGGCTGTAATGAGAACCACCTGCAAAGTGTGGGCACACCACAAACATGGTAGACACCAGAGGCTGTTGCAGAAAAGGCTAAGTGTGAGCACCAAAACATGATGGACATCCAGAGGCTGTAACAGGGGCCTCACAAAGTGTACAGGGACTGTAATGCCAAGTTACATAAGGAGTTTACAAAGCTTATGGTAGGAAGCATTAGGGCAAGGAAGTACAAGGCTTTTAAAACAGTCTATCAAAGTTATGAGAGTAGAAGGACCGATGAGTCTTGTCCTTCCGATCCTGGTGGTCTTCATCTTCATCTTCTTCTTCATCTTTTGGTCCATGGTCTTCTTCTTCTTTCACATCTGCAAGATAGGCCTTTTGGGACCTCTTCCTAGCATGACAGAACTTCTCAGTATGTCTGGTCCTTTTGCAGAAGTCACAGAAGAGCGATTCCTTTTTACCTTTGTATCTGTTGTTTACATATAACATTTGTTCATCCTTTGAAGTGCTGGGCTCTTCTTTGCTTTTAAGTTTCTTTTCTTCTTCTAACAGAGATGCCTGGATATCAACAAGTTCAGGATTTGGCATGTTGATTAAAGTTGTTGATACATTATTGTGGGAGAGGTGTAGTGTTAACATGAATGTGTATGTGTGTTTGGGTGTGTTAATAGGTGAGGTGTTGTAATGAAGTAAATTAGCCACATTAGTTCACTTACCTTTACCAAAATAATCCATGTAAATACCTTAGCCATGATGGTACTAGGTTTTACTATAAAAGGGCAAGAAAGAGCTAATGTGGGGAGATTTTTGACACTTACACTATTTTTTCTTGAGATCTCTTGTTCATCACCATCTTGGGGAGAGTACCAAGCTTTGCTTTCTTGTATCTAGATTTCAACTTCCATGGGTCCGTTGTGCTATGGTATAATGGAAGATGTCTATGACATGGCCATGATTGAAGCATTTCATGTTATTTCCTGTTATTTTCTTAGTTTAGCTCATTAGTTTTCTTGTTGATTTCCATGGTAGAATAGACCTTGTTTACATTGGTATCAGAGCATTAGTTTAGATCTTGTCAGAAGTCATTTCCATGCATTAGATCTAGTTGTAGCAACTAGGGAGTGAAAACCACAGTTTAAATTTTGTCATAGGAGTTAGTTTCTTCCATAACCATGGTTATAGATATGGAGATCTATCACAAACTGTGACCAAGATGGAGGTTCTTGGCGTGAACCAGTGGATAATGGAAAGCTCTAGCTATTTTAGCAAGTCGTCATTAAATTTTGGCTTATTTTAAAGGACATTTGTTAAAAGAAGAGCTATGGGAGACTAAAGGGGACTAAAGTTACCTTTGCTTTTTTGAAAGTAGGATTCATCTTCTTCTTCCTCATCTCTCTCAAGCTTTTCTGTGAGCTTCAATGGTGGATTTCCTTGCATATCTTCTTTCTTTTACATCAATGACGTGAATGCTTGTCAAAGCCTCACTCTACTTGACACATGGAGTATGTTCATAACCATTTTTGGAGGGATTAATGCAAAATGTGATCAGCAAGATCTGATCAAAATGCACTGGTTGTGAATCTCTATGAGATAAACATAGAAGACCTTGGAGAAGAAAGGCCATCAGATCTCTACAAGAGCCTCACACCATTCCTACAAAGGGGACATGTGTTACCATCTTCTTCTTTGCCAATGTACAATAAATACCTCTACCCTTGCAATCCCTAGCAAAGGCTCAGTTGAGTTGGAAGCAAGCTTCTTCTAGCAATTGGGATCCACAAGGTGAAGCAACAGTCAAGGAAAGAATGGAGAGTTTATGATCAAAGTTTGATGATCAAAATGATAGGGTCAGCAAATTGGAGGATCAAATTACTCATAAATGTTAACATTTGATGTTCTCTATGGTGGACTGCATGCCTCAACTGAAGAAGAAGAAATAAGAAGGCTGATCTTTTGAAAGTGAAGATACGGCAATCTGATGTCAGGCTTATTCCACTACCATTGAGTAGAATTAGGATAAAGTCACTAACCCCATCACACATTCAATCTTGCTTGTTGTCCCACTGGCAATGAGTTGTGCACATGCAAGTCCCAACCTCTGAGGCCTCCTTCAACCATTGTACTTGAGCTTCCCCTTGACTTGTTGGAGTTCCCTCTGGAGACCCAAGAGTCACTCGAATTCTTTAGCTTCACCATGTGCACGCCTGGCCTTGACCCTGAGGGCATATGAGTAGCAGTCATTGAGATCGTTTCCAGGGTAAGCATGGTTTGCATCCTTGGAGCAGAAAGGGTTAGGGCCATCATTGATGAATAGATCTTCCACCATGGTAGTTTTTCTTACTATCTGACTTGCAGCTCTAGGACACATTTGTGACATACGATGATGACATCTTGGTTGTGAGAGTGCCTAAAGACTCTATGCCTGCTATGGATGATCGAATCTCAAATGGCAAGAGCATCAGACCTGTTTCCACTCAATGCATTTTGCACTGATTAGGATTGAAATCTTGATCATTCCTATATCTCCAATGGCACCTTCAACGGTCTTCTAATTTCTCATTCCTGTTTTGTTTTGATTATTCAAGTTTTCATCTTCTTTTTTGGTTTTTTGTAGATGAAAATTTGTCTATCCACTTATATCCATCGTCCTCCTCCTCTTCATGCGACACTGAATTCTAGCAATTCAAGGATCACAAGCTTGGACTATTTGTGATTTTTGTCATTCTGCAGGTAGAGCTACAAGTGAGGCTAGAGCTAGGGCTGAGCAGGCCGCTGGGGAGAGGGAAAATGTAGAGGCTCGAGATCCATCCCTGTGACAATTTTGCCTAATCAGGCTACATTTTATCATCTATTCACATAGCAGCATTTCCCTTTTCTTTCTTCTCTAGTTAGCTGCACGTCAAACGGCTCCTCCTCGGTTGGCCAAATTGAAGATCTGTTTAGGAATAAGAACATGCAGAATCCTGTCATCGTCTACTCCAAGACTTGGTGCCCATATTGTTCTAGAGTGAAGCGACTATTTAGTGAGCTGGGAGTCCAATCTCTAATAGTTGAGCTCAATGATGTAACTGATGAAGTTCAAGTACAAGAAGCTTTACAAAACCTTGCATGACAATCCATTGTTTCAAATGTGTTTATAGAAAGCAAACACATCAGAGGATGTGATGATACTGTGGCCCTTTCAGATCTTGTATTCTTTGTAGTGTCTTAGGCTATAAAGGATTCCCGATCAGCTTTTGGAGATCAAGCAGCATATGCATCAAAACTTGTTCTTTGGGCTTGAAATGAAGTGACAAACTTTGCTTCTCTAGTCAAGAGGCATGTCTTATTGTTTGCTGCTGCAACAATAGCTGGTGGCCTTCATACAATAGTAGAGTGTGCAAATTTCTTTAGTGATACACATCTAGAAGAAGAAGACTTGCGAAGAACAAGAAGTCACTAAAGTAGTAGGAGAAGATCCATTTATGCTGCACCTTCCTTCCTCTTCTGGTAAGCTTTGTCTATCCCTTCATCTTATTTCTGCTAGGAGAATGATACCAATAAATTAGGCCACTTTATCTTTCAAGTGAATGGCGATGGTGGATCATCTGCTACAAGGGCATTGAATGAAGGACAACTTGAAATTGACCTTTGATCTCATGAGCAAGGGTCACATACTATTGCAGATGCACCACAACATGAGTGTAGTCTTATACAAAATGAATTGCAACTTATGGTTGATAAATTGAAAGATATAGAAAAAGCTTGGTATACTTGAAATCAGCTTGTGGCAAGCTTCTTGAAACTTGGAGCTATTAAAAGAATTAAAAAATACCATTCAAAACAAAGCATTCTAGCACATTGATCCTTGGTATAGAGACCTGTCCTCATCAAGGATATAAACACATTTGCACAAGATCCTTTTTTTATAGCAAGATCCAGGAGATACCATGTTTCCTCACCAATATTTTTCCCCAAGAAATGAACGGCTAACCTACGGCAAGGGGAATCTCACCCTCTCAAGCGTGGGTCAACTATAATTCAAATAATTGCTATGCATTCCAAGAGTTGATACCATATATATGATCAATGCAATAGTGGATGTCTCATCGTGCACAAACAGTTGTGTTTAGAAATCAGTCTATGTGCTAGTACACAAACAATCTTTTCATGAATTCCAACTAATACGTATATGCTTCATTGCAAGAATCCAGCATCAAGGCAGACCTTGTGCTACTAGATTCCTTATTTCCAAATATGCCATTTTCTAAATGCTATACATAGAAAAAGCAATTAGAATTTGTATTATTTCAGCCCTCAAACTATTGCACAAAATCCTCCTCCCCCTCATCGTTTAGGTTTTGCTTCGTTGCATAGGTGTAAAGAGATTGTTTTATCATGGTTTAATGTATGAAAAGTGATAAATCCGCATTGCGACAAAAAGATAAGGCAAACTAAGGCCAAACCTCATGCTCTGTCACTACCATAAATTCACAACCACTTATTATATTTTTCTGTATTTTTCTAAGATGTATTCCTATTTTTCCCTTATTTTTCCCCATTTTTCTCTATTTTTTGATTAAAAATTTGATATATTTTCAGATATGTGGCTCTTGATTCTTAGAAGAGAAGAAATATAGATTTTATTGGCATTTTATCCCATGTGTATTGGTTTATCCCACCCGAAAACACCGAAAACTCTATTTTTCTCATAAAAACTTTTACAAGTTTCTAAAAATTATTTCCAGCATTTTGACTTTATGTTTTCCAAATTTTCCACTATGTGAGCATAGAACAAACAGTAAAAAACATATCTACCAATGTTCACTCCATAAGAACAACATTGGCTCAATCAAATATTTTTTTTAAAAAAATTCCTTTATAAAATAGAGTTACCGTTTTTTTCCTTCTTTGCGGGTTTTAAAATCAGATGTGGGATTGCAGATTAGCCTCATTCAAGGCTCAGCCCACCTCCAGACAGCCAACTCTAGCCCTCCATCAATTAGGGAGTGTTCCGGTACTATGCTGGACAAGCATTCACCATCCGCTTCTCTTCTTGATTCTTTCCACATGAATTGCCTCTTGGAAGAGAGGAAGAGGAGAGAGAAAGACTAAAACTATATCTCCATGTTGAGGCAGCCATTGGATGCACGAAGACTGGCGATGGAGAGTGTGGAAATACTCAAGATCTCTGATGTAATTGTTGGGGGGGGGGGGTTTTGCTTTTCAACCCCCATATCCAATTTTTCCATGGAGGAGGGGGGAGTCGCCACTTTTTCTATCGTGCATAGAAAAAAACACCCCTCTCCCCCTACAAAATCAAATTTTGGGTTGGGAGCTCCAAGGGGAGCCACCAAAGGTCACGCCCTTTGGCCTTAAACTCATTTAACTTGACCCTCTTTTGGGTCCTCCACTTCGAGCATCCCCAATTCCCCATCCAGCATCGGATTTGGCCATTGAAAAATTTTGGGCATCTGTCTTGAAGTCCCGCACTACCGGGCATCTCTAGAAGTCCCATCTAACAGTCAAAAAAATTATGAAAATTCCCTAACCGCCACTCTGTGGGTCTTTAAAGCACTTTTGGGGCATTACCACTTAAAATTGTATTGATTACAGTTGCCACCTTCGACGAAGTCTATTTTTCCCTTGAAATTCGAAATTCAAAATTTTTGACTATTTTTTGGAGTCAAAAATCATATGTCATTGGCGCCCATGAGATAGGGCAACTCAGCCCGTTGAATCCCAAGAATAGATTTGCACAAAAACAACCACAAATAGCATCAAGGTGATACAAAATATAGGCAACAAAACACATCACAGCTTTCACCCTACCCCTTGACAAAACCAAGGCATGAAATCCACAAGGAGGAAGCCTAGCATAATTTGATAAGAGCCTAAAGCTAGTCACTAACCAGCTGCTCCAACAGTCCCTTTTTTATTAGGGCCCCTGGACACCCCATCAAAATATAATGTGTACATCCACAATGGGTTTACACAACCAACCATCCAGACCTCCCCTATTCGTAATTATGATAGTTAAAATTCAACATATTGAGAGGATGAATGACGGCTCCATCCCACCTTCTTCATTAAAGACTATAGGGACGCTCGTCAAAATCTACAAACAGCGATGACAGAAGACCTTAATCTCCCAAACGAATGTCCTGTCGTCTTGCTCAATCACTTTATAGCCTTTATTCTACCACATGATCTTTCCCTAATGATATTGCTGCTCTAAGTATGGGTGCTCCAAATAAGAGATCAGTCGATCCATCAACCTCTATCGTTGTTTCCTTGCAAATGTTTGATCAATCGCGCATAGACCTGCAAGGCACTTATATCATTAGAGCAGTCAGAAATAATAAGGTTTAATCTTATTAAGATTAATCTTATTCTTAAACTCCACACCCTCAAGATCTGCCAATAATGTTGTGGATTTATTCTTCCTAATTGTGACAATCCTATAAGGACCTTCCCATTTGGGCTCCAGCTTTCTTGGAAATAATTCTCTACACACAGTACAACACTAGCTGCCCTTTCTTAAAAATGTATTTCTTTGCTTTTAGGTCATGGAGCTTCTTCATCCGACGCTTGGTCACCTCTTGATGTAGCAAGCTTTTCAATTTAATCTCATCGAGGTGTGCTAGAGTCGTAAAGCGCTCTAAGAGGGCATACCCATCACCCAAAGAATGATTGATCGCGAATCTTATCTTCGGCAACTCAATCTCTAGAGGTAGGATGCACTCCTCTCCATATACTAACTTGAATGGGATGTGACTAGTAGCTCGTTTGAACGTCGTATTGTATCCCCACACTGCCACGCACAACTTTTTGTCCCATAGGGGGTTGTTTTATTGTGCTTGATGTGCCAAGCCTTAGTCAAGCTTTTTATCACTTTATTTAGAAAATGCATCCCCCGGTTGTCCGATACTATTTCTTTTGGCGGACCAAATCGACATACTATTTGCTCTAATAGGAAATTGGCGGTTTCCCATTAGGAAAAAAATGAACTCACAAATGGGCCTTTTAGCCCCCCCTCTCTCCTCCTTAAAACAAGGAAAAGAGAAGAGAAGAATAGTAAAATAATCCTTCTCTCTCTCCACTTTTGCAATCTCATTTTGCCTTTTTTATATTATCTACAAAGATATACTCAGATTCCTTCTCTCTCCTCATTGAAGAAGTCTATTTCAACCAAATTTTATATTCAAAAAGGAGTTAGTTACGGGAGTGAAATGCTTTGTTTTCAATGCAAAATGATTAGTAGATACAAGGTAATTGATTTTTTAATTGAGAACAAGGAAAATGAAATTTTGGAAGTTCCTTTTAAGATATTTTGGGGATTTTTTATATCCTAGCTTTTGGTCAAAAAACAAACCAACTGGTCAAATTTCGTGTTTTTTGGAGATGTTTTTGGAGGCAAAATAGAAATATCTAAAATATGAAAAGTCTTGGACATCCCTACCCTATGAGCTATTTCCCCCCATATCTATACTCTCTCATGGCTCTATTGTGACCTCTTCTCTGTGTTTATGCAACCTTCATTAACAGAGTGAATTACTTACACCCTCCTTTTTCTTGGCACCTTTGTGTGCCTCTCTGCGCATCTCCACTCTACCTCTTGTGACAACCAAGTAGGCTTGCCGTTTCTATTAATAGTAAAATGAATACAGGAAAGAAGGAGCTACATATTGAGATAGAGATTGAATATGCCCCATTATTCAAAAGAACCCAGCATACCAGTGTCAACCCTCAGGTTTTGTAGAGTTACAGGAAAATGGGATTGAAACATGTGGGTTTCTGGGTTGATGGGGGAATCTACCCAATTGACCCCTTAAACAATAGACCTCCAACTTTCTCAGGAATCACAAATTCGCTGAAGTATGTGTGCGAGGGTAAAAATAGGTTACTTGGTTATACTAGGTGGCTCAATGATCAGGCATTCAAAGTATTTACAACGTGCCAAGCAACCATAAAAAATTGCCATGATGTGATCGCTGCACATCAACTTCATATACAACAGCTCATAGGACAAGTGGTACAACTGAATGACACTGTAATTCAACAAAACAATCAAATTATTTCACTGCAGGATACTATCCATGACATTGGTATCTCATATGAGGAGGCAAAGGCAGAATTGGAAGACTTGAGAAAGATCAACAACAAGCTAACACAGGAGCGCAAACGAAAAAAGAAGCCAATCAATGGGTTAATTGTGATAGTGGCCAGTGGAAGCGACGTATCAAAGCATGTAAGGTAGCTCAGTAGATTGCTGAAGGCAAGTACACTGAAAAACTCTTTGAGCAATCATAAGTTTAAGGTTGTGAAGGAAAAGTTGATTGAGTGCACATTAAAAGATGTGTCAAATGAGTTCTCAGCTGTGGATGCACAATCTATTTGTGACAGGGTCGGCATTAGCACAACAACTTACTCAAAGATATTCAAATGTGTGAAGGCTGGGTTTGGTCGTGTACTGAAGAGAAATAGAATAGCGCCTCTTCCTCAACCTTCAAAGTTAATAGAGGCCCGACGGCAACTTAATACAAAGGTTTTGGAGTTAATAGGAGATCCCATACATGTTCAATGTGTGGAAACAACAAAGGTTGGGACCAAAAATGCATATGAGGTGAAGTTCACCGAACTCGATAATTACTATTTAGATTTGAATAAGGTGCAGTCGGCAATGGTAATATACTACAATATGTCTGTTGAGGAATGTAATGGTAAATTGCAGTTTGTTATAAAATTAGATGAAATTGAGGTCATCAAAGGAGTAAATCTTGAAAGAGTTAGTGTAACTCTGATGAATAGAGCTTTACAATTCGACAAGAACAACCCAGGGAACTTTAGTGTTCAATTTGAGCGCCATGTGTGGTGGCTCACTGCATTTGAAGGGAACATTTGAGGTGTTGCAGCTGTTCTTTATGCACACAAGCATTCCAAGCATCATTGATCGTCAAGAACATGGTGAGATGCTCTCGGTTGAAGGGTATGGTCAATACTTGGTTGAATGGCATCTTGCAGGAGACTTGAAAACTTTAAAATGCATGTGTGGAATCTCCAATGGTGCAAATACAAAGAATCCATGCCTATATTGATTGATAGAGAGGGTGGAAGGAAAGGACGGAAAGAAGAACAGGCAAAATGTGATAAGTGTTGCACTGACGCACAATAGAGAAGATCCCACTTGAAAGCCCATCTTCAACATTCCCTTGGATCGTATTCACATTTGTTCATTGCATGCTTTTGTCAAAATCATGGAGAAACTTGTATATGGATACATTTGCTTTGCTTATAGGATGCAACCAGAAAAAGAAGCCATTGTAATGTGTAGGAATGTGGAGCGAGTGCTATCAGAAATTGGGCTACACCAGCATCAAGTGACGATTGAAAAAGATGAGAAGAGATCAGGAAAATCTAGTAACTTGCCAAAAAAGCCTTGCTTTGGAGGAGCAAAGACTAGGAATTTTCTCTCAGTACCCATCAATGAGGAAGGGAATGTCATGATTTGTAGGCTGTAGGACTACGATGGGTGGAAAAAGTTACATTTTGCAGTTCTTGATCGAAGTAATGGAGAAAAAAACAAGATTTGCCAAAGCTAAGGTTTGGATAAGTCTTAACAAATTAGCTCCCTTACTTCGCAAGATGGTGTTTAACAATGAAGATAAGCAAGAATTTATCAATGCTGTGCAAAGCTTCTACGAAAACATGGTGGAAGCATGGGGCAAAAGCTCTATCACACATTACATGGTGCATACTAAGTTAATATTTTAAAATTGTATGAATTGTATAAACTATTGAGCATAGTTTTACTCATGTGTGATATGTGTCTTTGTAGTATGTCCTTGAGGCACATGGGCCATACTTTGTAGAAAAGGGAAGCATTGGAATTTGGTCCACACAAGGGATGGAAAGTTCACATTGGATAGCGCGTGGTGCATATCAAAGAAAAATTGATCATGGTGGAGAGGTGAATGGTAGCAATCCAATGATCCAATTGCTATCTTGGTGGTATAGGATTATAGTAGCGGATGAAGCTAAACTCTCGCAAAAGAGAGTAAATGAAAGTGCTAATGAATTGGCTATAGACATGATGGAATCACATCGTGTCACTAAAAGAGTGCGCTATGAAGCCTCAAGTGCCAAAGAAAACCATGCCAAGTGGCTAGAAACAAGGCTTCGACAAGGCAAAAAATGGGTTCGAAAAGAGCTAAGATAGTAAGATGAATAATGTGAGTCAGTGTGAATGCAATTCCTAGTTTAAGAGAGAAAGAGAGTGTGTGCATCTATGTGAATGAGTCTCACAGTTTAGGGTTATATAAAAGAGGGTTTCACTTTCTATCTTATTCATTGAGTTCTCACATCTCTTGTGTAGGAAATATAGCTAGGTCTAAGGCAGTTGCAAATAAGCTTCCGCTCAAAGCCCCATATCGTGTTCAACCCCTTGGAGCATCTAGTAGCTCAGATGCACCCCCTTATCAACCTAATCCACCTTCCTCAAGTCGCCATCACAAGGGTCCTCCTCAACATCCCCACAAGAAACGCAAGTGGAAGCCAGGTACAATGGCCTTGAGAGAAATTAGAAGGTATCAACGCTCTTTTCATCTCATCATTCCGAAGGCAAGCTTCTCGAGACTTGTTCATGAGATTATGCAAGACCTCTACCACACAGAAAGCAAGAGGTGGTTTTTGGTACAAGGTCAGGATAGACCTGATCACTTCACAAAAGAATGTCTTCATGCTCTACAGTGTGCTGCAGAGACCTTTTTAGTTGACTTGATGACTGATGCTCAACATTGTGCAATATATGTGAAGCAAATCACTGTAACTCCTAAGGACTTCTAGCTTGTAAGAAATCTTCAAGCACTGAAGGATGCATTTGTTCCAATGGAATGAACACAGTTTGCAATGTTATCTTTTCTGGCATAGTGTTATCCTTGTGCATTGGACATATGACTATGTCCCAGTGCAAAACTATTGTATGCGCCCTTAAAATATGAATTAAAATTTTACACTTGTCCTTCGCTTTCAACTTTGATTGTGGATCTTCGCTATATTTTTAATTCTTACTTACATTTTTTGTTAGCATTGTCAATTTCAATAGGAATAACATGCAAAAAATTGCCATTTCTTGTTGTAGACTTTACTCCTAATGCCTCTATATAGTTTATGTGGTGCAAAGTTTCTAAGGGCCAGTAGTCATGATGTTGATTTCTCAATTATCAATCCATCCATAATTTTGGTGTGGGACAATTTTTAAAATACTAAATTGTATCGGAATGTGACGAAACTTCACAAGCGCACTCGTTGGGTGGCTAAGAGCCCAAATTATTAGGAAAGTGGCTCCAGATGCCAGACTTCGGACCAGGGGTCTGCAGACACTTTTTTTTCAAAAAAAAATAATTTGGGCTCTTGGCCACCCAACGAGTGCGCATGTGAAGTTTCATCGCATTCTGATACAAGGTTATGGATTTATGATCACACAATGGACAGTGCGTATGAAGCTCCATTAACCTGATTTTGGGGTTTAAATGGGTTAAAATTTCATTCTTCTTCTCATTTTCACATATTGATTTCTTTGCTTCCTCCATTTTCACATCCCCAACCTCTGTCTCTTCTTCGTCTGGCCCTCCTTGCATGGCACGGACCAAGCAAGCATGTTGCCGTTTTGGCCCCGGGAAGACATCACGCCAATGCTCGCCACCTGGAGCATAAGGTGGAGGCTCCTCAAGTGTAGACAGGTGCTCCCCGTAGAGCACAAGGACCACCATAGAAGAAGAGGAGATGGAAACTGGGCACTGTCGCTCTTCGAGAGATAAGGAGAATCCAACGTGGATATGAGCTTCTCATCCCAAAAAGTTCTTTTCATAAAGTTGTTCGAGAAGTCATGCAAGACTTGGAGTTGAAAGGGATGGGAAGATTTTGGGCACGAGTGCAGGATGGCCCACTAGCAGGAAGGTGGTCTGATGCAGCCATGGAGGCCCTACAAGCTGCTGCAGAGGGGTTTCTCATCGACTTGTTCGATGATACACAGCTTGCAGCCATCCATGCAAAGCGTGTTACAATCACAGACAAAGATATGAACTTTATCATTTGGCTTCGACACGGCAAGAGGACCCTACCATATTTTACTATATTAATGATGCAAGGTTTGTAATGGGCATTACAGCGCCATAACATCTTGGAAGCCCAAAAAATTTTGTACTCTGCCACATTGGAATATTTATTTATATATATATAATATCTCGTGCGATATGTACTGAATTCAAATAATTGAGTAAAGTTGTTTTGTTTTGTTTCTTGAAATGCATGACTCTTAAATTTTTTTAAACGTATGAACGCATCAAAAGTAGTAATACAAATGCATCAAAAGTAGTAATACGCGTTGAATTATGTTAATATATGCAGATGCGTCATTCACGTATCACACATTATCGTCACACTTATACGAACCACACATTTATTTAATAAATATTTATTTATAGAGACAAAGTAAAGTATCTTATATTCATCAAGAAAAATACATGTGATGGTTGTTAGTGATGGTAGATACAAAAAGTCGATGGCCAACAAGAACTCTCAATTGTTCCTTGGCTTTTTCTTCGATGGAGAGGAGGGGCCAGCTTTCAATGAAAATATAAGTTTCTTCTTTGCTTCAAAAATGATGTGCTCCCCCTTCAGCTCTTTCTCCAGGAGAAGCAGATCTGACACTTTAGCGAGGTCGCCTAATACCGCAAGCACACACATAGCTCCACCCCACGTTTGATCAAAGAAATAAAGAAGCTTTGACCGCTTGATTAGCACCACCTTCTCTAAGCTAGATGTCACAGGTATCGCTCGAAAAGGTCCAAACTTGGTCAAAGCTCGAATTTTCATAATTATTTCTTGCCCTCTTGGTGAGCACTTCTTATGGAAAACCACCAAATTTGTAACAAGGTTACCGATATACTCCTTAAGAGCTGAATCCTTGCGTTGGTCCACATGTCGAGCTCCTCCTTGCCTTGATGTAAAGTCATCTATATACAGTATGTCCTAAATGACAAAGTCAAATCAAATAATATATTTAGCGACTAACGTAGAGTTATCAAAAAGTGATGAAACTTGATGGTAGGGTGCATCGGGTCCCCCAGAGTCCACCAGTGAAATCTTTGCCAAAAATGATGCCTGCAGGAACCCTGTCCAAAATCTGGCGTCTGGGGCCACTTTCTCGCCAAAAATGATGCCTGCAGCTATCTTGTCCGAAGTTTGGCATCTGGGGCCACTTCAGACTTCGGACAGGGTAGCTACCCTGTCCGAAGTCTGAAGTGGCCCAAGTGGCCCCAGATGCTACCCTGTCCGAAGTCTGAAGTGGCCCCAGATGCCAAACTTCGGACAAGATAGCTGCAGGCATCATTTTTGGCGAGAAAGTGGCCCCAGACGCCAGACTTTAGATAGGGCAGCTGCAGGCATCATTTTTGGCAAAGATTTTACGAGTGGACTCCGGGGACGTGACGCACCCTATCATCCAGTTTCATTGCATAAAAATATATGGTAGTTAGAAATCTCACCTTCTCCAGATCATCTTGTATCTTCATTTCCTCGTGTGTCAAGGAGGCACCTCTTTGGGCAGAGGGATCTACAAACTCCTTGGTAGGAAGCTCGGGCCTTGATCCGAACAAATCATGCTGTAATGCTTCAAATTTAGCATCGGGCACAAGGTAATCTTCTTCAACCGAGGTTATATGCTCCTATGCTGCTATGATCGCACTCACAGTATCTAAGCTTATGCCATCATATCTTCCAATCTCTGCCATTGTTGGGTGCACATCCGTGTAATCATAGTCCATCAGGTCTTCCATTGAATCCCTGACTAGGATAGAAAAAAACTCTTCTTCCTTCATTTCCAAGTATTGTAGTACATCTGATAGAAGTAAGTATTGTACATCGTCTACTTCAATGGGTGTCAAGGAGGCAAGGTTGGGTTTGTTGACTTGTGGCTGTTCTGAAGAAGATGGCACCATGAGAGCCAACTCTTACTCTATCACCACTCGATGTTCCTCTTCAACATTTATGAGCTCTTCAACAATCAGTTCTTCTCCCGTATATGTGATACAAACAACATGTGGAGTTGTATCTTCATCGCTCTCATCCTCTAGGGGTGTATCCAATGCAAGGAGGAAAATTGCCAATGCGCAATCACACTCCACGAGATCCAAAGGTGATGTACCTAGTGCACTTCCCATGGAAACAGTGCATACTCTATGCGAAGAATCCACATGGGCCAGACACCTACTCGCCGCTGTTTGGTGATTCTTCCTTGCCTGAAATACCATGAGCTGTTCCAGAGGCACCCAAGTCATGTAAGATCACTCTATGGAGTATGTGCATGTAGCAATGGTGCTCACAAAGTCTTCCAAAACCTGAAAGGGGGGATCCAGCGATGAGAGCACGCTTTCAAGGTTGAAGTTCTTAGAGAAAACCTGGAATATCTCGTCACCCTGGTTGGCAAAGATAGTCTCGTGGATCCACTCATCAAAGTGTGTGCGAGCATCCATCGTAGCAGGTAGGAGGGATGTGGTGGATATAAAGAGATGAAGAGAGAAAGTGTGAAATGAAACAATGAAACAAGAACTAAACTAGTTCTACCTTAAAAACCTTAAGTTTTAAACCATTTAGGGTTATTCACATATGATATTTAGTTATGGCTTTACTTACATCTTTGTAAAGTTTACATGCATATGTAAATATGTTGATGTGGAAAGTGTGTAACAAGTGTATGATTTTGCATAAATACCATAATTTTTAAATATTGCAAGTTTGTAAGCGACAATATTCTATTGGCCAAAAAAATCCAAAAATTTATAAGTGTTGGACATCACAACTTGTGATGTTGGGATTTTTAGGGAGACTCTACAATTTCTAAAATATGTGGAGCCACACACTTTCTGCTGGTAACAGTTTCCTCAGCTCGACTTTGAATTTTCCTACCATCTAGTTTAAAATAGAAGCTAACAGGTGGATTCTGCATTAACATTGTAATTTCTTGGCACATTATACTCAAGGGCCAATCATCCTCCATTTGCAACACTTGGGGCTCGCGGCCCTCACAAATGACAATAACATCCACAGCTGCACTTTCACGCATGTCTTGATCAAGGCACAACCTTTTACCCTTGAGCATCCTCCATCTACGATACTTGAACACTAGGCATAAAGTTTGTCGTGCGACAAAGTACCTGTAATTGGAAAGGAAAGTTAACCGATTCATCCCAAAGTAAGATAATAGTCAACTAAGAGAGAAAATTTTTACCTGAAAGCCATGTCCCTTGTTGTGAGTCAACACTCCACTGTGTCAGGACTATGAGTTATTTTTTATGTCCAAGTTTTGCCTACTAGAATCCTTATTACATAGTCCTCTGATGTATTTTTTATGACGTACGTGCTTTTGGTACGTCTCAAACTCTTTACATTCATTGAACATGTATGAAAAAATTATAATCGGTATGAACCAGCTTAGATGTACATTCTTTGAGTCAATGCTTGGCTTCATAGAATTCAATATGTCTGTGGAAATTTTTGTGCTACACATGTGCAAAATGTCACTACTACACAATGGCCATTCTATGCTATTGAGATTCGATATGTGCATATACTCAAGGGTTCCATATTCTCGACTCCCCTTGGGTAATATGTACTTGGAGTCATAGAAAAAAAAAAGGTCCTCTACGAGTTGCTTAGCTGTACGCCCCTCAAAGAGCAATCTACTAATTTTGAGGTGGTAACACTTAAAACAACCAGTGAAACTCTCAACATTTTGCCACTCACAGCAATCCGAAGGGTATACTTCTGTAAATACAAGACAAGTTGTTACATAGGTATCATGAAAGTTCTCATTCTTAATGAGTTGCAAATACTTACTGTTTGCAATGTTTCATTGAAAGGGCACAGTGGGTGCAATGTGTATGTGTTTTTGCATGAATACATGTACAAAAACCTCTGTTACAAGGTGAGAATCAACTTTCCTTTGTTTGAGAGCTAAAATTTTACCCTTCCAGTGCTTTGATACATTTGCAATTGCAGATGCTTTCACCCTGAAAGCTCCCTTCATACTTGGTCGCATATGTACCCACCAAGATGAGCAATGATACGTATTAGTGATCCAATTCCCTTCATCTTTTCTGTTACATACTTCTATCGAGAGAATACTTGTTCTTCCTACACATTAGATGTAAAGAAGTATGTATTAACCCCTAAATAATAAGCATTTTAAGTTTGTCCAGTAATCACCAATATGCCATACAATTCAACATGGCATTAAGAGATGTTTACACTTTTGTAAACAGACATAAACATCGATATCGAAACTCATGTGGATATATACATCAACAGAAAGTATAGATTTAATTTCAAGACATCACTTTAATCATATCATTTACATGAAATATAATGAAAAGAATAGCACAAGAATACTCAGAGAATTTTGCCAAAATAAATTTTATTATAATGAAGAGGAGTCTGATTTGACTCAATACATTGTATGAAATGTGGGTATTATACAGTAGTTGTTACAAGGATAGCAGCCACATGGCATGTAAATCTTAATAGGCACATTGGATTGACACTTCAGATATTCTAAGACTCAACACATTGTGCGTTATATGGATGATATGATATAAGAGTTTCATGGATCATTTCCAATTGGCATGGAGATCCAAATGGACACATAGAACCAATAAAGCAGAGGATTTTTGAACCATCGACTTCTAGTAGATCCATATCATCCAACACAAAGGAATCACTCACCACATCAAAATAGTTGATGGAAAATTATATGCTTCACCTAAACGTTGTACAATACCTGCACGTACAAAAAAACACTTGCATGAATCCCTTTTAACAAAAATACTTGCATGAATCCCTTTTAGCAAAAAATATCTAGATAACTGCATGAATAGAAGCAATACAAAATAGGGCCAATTTACTTATAAGCTGATTTGCTGAAGATAAGATTGAATCATTGCTAATCAAAACCCATTGCAAATGATGCACATAAGAAAACATCAATCCCATCAAATATAAAAGTCACTAATTAAATGATTCAGAATAAATTTTGGCACCACAAAATATGGTAGATTTACCTATAAATTGAGCTACAGAATCTTTTCTCTACCTTGTGTTAAGTGCTGCAACAACAATTGATCCTTAAGTTAGAACTAGCATCAAACCCTGTTGTAAAGATAGTAGAAAAGGGATAATGCAGAGAGGAAGAAAGAGAGAGTTTGTGTGAGTACGTGGGAGAGAGAAAGAAATGAGCACATAGAGACAACACATAGAGAGAGGGGGAAAGAAAGGAGAGAGAGACGAGCACCTCTGTCTCTTGCCCCAAACAACCTCTGCAATAAAACAACAACAGAATCAATGTCAAAACATTATTAGAATAGCTTTAAAAACTAGGGCACACAATGCATCTATTTTTCTTCATTTCAAGTCCATAGAAGATTGGAATTTGGAGGGATCATTACACTCAAATTTGATGGGTCAAGGCTAGGTTGTGCTTCTAGATCAATCCCTCTAGCATTATCTCTAAGAGCTCATAGGAATTAAGGATAGTTGTAATTTTAAAGTTCTACAAACTATCGTTTGTACCAAGTAACTTGCCTTCACTGAAGGTTGGTAACATTTTTCCATTCGATCACATAGATCTCATCTGACATAAAATTTAGGAACCAACTAGCAAGTGCTTCAAATGACATTTCTAAGGGCAACAATATTACTTTTAAGCTTGATCAATATATTTTTTGTATTTCCTAGCACTTACTGAGAATAGGTATCATGGTTCTTGCAAACATGTGTAGGCTTCTTGGATACACATGGTTACAATTTAATACCAACCAAGCAATACTTATGGAAAGGATAGCTATCATTAGGAATTTTGGATATGGTCTTGGCTATTTTACCTCTAGAGCTGGGCACTTCTTAGCATTCTTCTCTTATACTTTAGTTGCAAAGAAAAAAGATGCAAAAGCTATAGCTAGCTATAAGAGGAGAAAATGTTTACATTATGTATGGAACTTTCTTGAGGAGGAAAATGATTTAGAGACTCTTAAAAAGCTAGTTTTGAATGGAGCTATGTTATAAATGCAATGGCTTTCAAGATTTCCATTCATCTATTGTATCAACTTTTTCAATCATTGACGTTGTCTTATAAAAGAGCAATTGAATATCTCCACAACATCATTACTTTTTGTAACTCCTACACCGTGTCCAAAATAATAATATATATGCTTGATGGGATTCTTGGTTACTGTATTTTGATAAGCACCCTTGCTCTTCCATAGCTAGTAAGGCAAGGACTCTTTCTCTTCCACACATAAGGCCCATGGATATGAAGGATGTTTTGCATAGAAAAAACAAAATATTTACAATATAACAATTATATTTATGTTTTACAATGTAGAGAAATCTATATTATCGATTAATAAAGTGATATCATTGTCCTTTTATACCTCCTTGATTGTTCAAACAAGATTTGTAATGGAGTGTTTGTACTCTTCCACATACATTCATAATGTCTATGTTTCCTAAACACCTATGGGAAGATATCAAGTGCCTCAAACCTCCATTCTATGAGTTGAATCTCTTGGTACATTAGACACATTTGTTGTGATCTCACATGACTCTTTCCAGTATTCCCAACATTCCATTCACCTATTTTTCTACGGTTTCCTAAAAATCAACTAGATTTTAAATCTCCCATAAAGACATCTTCTAAGAAATCCTTTGTTTTTCTTTATGTTGTTGAATCTTTTAAGGTTTTCCTTGATATTTTTGGATATTTCTTTAGGTGAACTTGACCTCTATAAACACCTATATTGAATAGTAATACCTCATCTTTATCACAAATATATTGACCTAATTTTTATGTGTAATCAAGATGCAAGCCAAGAATCTTGTCAATTACTCTAATCTCTACATGCAAAGTATAAATATGAACATTCCTAAGAGAAACTCAAAGAATGGCATCCACTACGTCTCTTGCATTTTTAAAATTTATCAAATCTACATATTTTCTCAGTGGGACTATTGTTATTGGTCACAAAAACTACTCCAACTCTCATACCCTATACTTTCCATGCAATAAATAAAATGATATTTTGAATTGACCCCATTGCATATACCAAGCATAAGTCTGATAGGTTGAATGTACCTCATATTCCCACTCTACCTTGAAACCAACAACCCCATGAGACTATCAACGTTTCTCCAATACTTTGAGAATAAATAGTATTAGGAATAATTGTGTACAAAAACAATGATTTTAGGGTTTGATGATTCTCAATTGATATGCTTGAGTCACACTAATCCACAAAATCTTTATGTTGAGTTGAACACTACACTCTAGTTTCTATCTATTATGGGAGTAATGAACTATGCTCGAGAGACTAAAATAGATGCAAGATTTGTTACAAGATTTCTTCTTACAAGAAAATCCCACATAGGGGCACAAGATACAATGATAACTTAACAAGATACAAAAAATTCCACAACCTAGGACCATAGGTATAGACAGCAAGACTCGATAGGATATGAAGGATCCCATAACCCATGACCATAGGGATGGATACAAGATATCAAAATTACAAGTCTCCCTTGACGAGGATGAATGAGATATAAGATAGTAACAGACAAGATCTCCTACGATGAGATTACAAGGTGAAGAGACAACATGAGTATAATGGAAGACAAGACAATACTAGATACCATGACTAGACAAGAACTAGAGCTAGAACTCAAAGTTAACTTACCTGGAGGTCTTGACTCCTTGAGCTCCCAAGACTAGCATTGGCAAGACTGAGGAGTTCTATGGCGAGCCCCTCCTTTTATAGGTGTTGGAGGGTAGTTAAAGATGTTCTAAAATGTTTCATGATGACATCATTGATGATGTAAGTGATGACATGGCATCTCTTCTAGAAGGTTCTATGATGACACGGCAAGGGTGGGCTCACATGGTTGGCTTGAGGATGTCATGTTAAGGATGCATTCGCATGGGGTGTGGATTTATATGGCATGATCAAGAATTAAACTGTACACTTGATCACGGCATGTCTGTGACATCATCCCCTCCTCTAGTGATAAGTTCCATGAGTAGCTCAATGGTTTGTTCTAAGTTTCATTGGATTCCTCTTGTGAAACTCATTAACTTTGAGAGGTGTTATTTGGAGATATTCTGCATTTTCCATCATTGATGACATATCCTTTCAAGTGAACAAGGTATTCTAATCGACCTTGGAAGATCCTTGAGTATATGACATGCTCAACCTCAAATTCTTCATGATCTTCAATCTAGACAAGTGATGGGGAATTAGATATCTCCCACCTCAGCGGTGAGCTATGTTATGGCTTGAGCAAGGAAACATGGAAGACTGGGTGGACATTCATGGTGCTGGGGAGTTTGGAATCGATAAGCAACTAGGTTGATTTGGGCTATGATAGTGAAGGGCCCAAATCTCTAGTGGCCTAGCTTGGAGGAAGGCCTTGTTTTCTAGAGGTTATGCTTGAGTAACCATACTTTATCACTGACTTTGTATGTTGGATGTTGGAGATAATGTTGATCCGCATAGTACTTGTACTGATTCTGATCCTTTTGGATTTGTTGCTTGAGTTCTTGGTACATATCTACTAGGTGTTGAGCTTTATCTCAGGCAGTAATGTTTAACTTGATTGGAGAGATTACATCCATCCTTGGATACTGGTCATAGTTTGCAAAGAAAGGATTTTTCTTGGTAGAGGTATGGATACTATTATTATAAGCAAAATCTACAAAGAGCAAGAGCTCAAACTAATCATTCTGATGGTAGTTGATGGTGCATTGGAGATATTGTTCTAAGACTTGATTTACCCATTCTATTTGACCATCAGTTTGTGGATGATTAGCTATGGATAA
Organism: Lygodium microphyllum; assembly: GCF_053477565.2. Taxonomy (NCBI): domain Eukaryota; kingdom Viridiplantae; phylum Streptophyta; class Polypodiopsida; order Schizaeales; family Lygodiaceae; genus Lygodium; species Lygodium microphyllum. The sequence continues at coordinate 33,453,675 of NC_141161.1, forward strand.
CTTAACTTGGACTCTAAGGAGGTTGCAAAGACTCTTCCAACAACTAGATATGACTTGGGGACCCCAATTGCTGATGATGTCATCTAAGAGTCCATGTAATCTAAAAATGTATTTGAGGAAGATAGCGATAGCTACGCATGTGATAGTCTTGGTGGTAGGGATGAAATGTGCCATTTTTGTGAACCTATCTACCACAACAAGAATATAGTTATATTTGTTTGATTTGGGAAGATCTGTTATGAAGTCCATGGACAGAGAAGACCAAGATCATGCTGGAACGGGCAAGGGTTGTAGGAGGCCATGTGGTTTGTGATGAGGTATCTTAACCATGTGGTATCACATGATTTTATATATTCCTTAACTTCTTTCAACATCTAGGGCCACCAAAAATCTATTGAAATAAGCTCTAAGGTCTTATTGACTCCAAAGTGTCCTGCTGGGGTGTCATGGCATTGTTGGAGTACCTAGAGATCCTTATAGTATAGCAATCCATTAGTTTCTTAAAACTCACAAACTTCATTTCCTTTTCCCTCTTGATTTTTTCTCTTGACATTGTTGACTAAATCATCATGTGGTAAGGCTTCATGGATTAATTGGATCAAGGTAGGGTCGTCTTGGTGACAACTGGAGATGGTTGCTAGCTGGAGGTACTTTCGCTTGAGTAGTATTGCTTGTTGTTGATCAAAAGCATGGTATCCCTTCTTAGGTTTTAGGTAAGATCTTATTCATAAAGCATCTGATTGGAATTGTTGACATCGTGGGAAATAGGTGATGACAAAGTCAAACCTAGATAAGAAGTTACCCTGGAGGGATTTTCTTTGATTGAGGATGCAAAATTTCATAAAGTATTCTAGATTTTTGTGATCTATATAGATGATAACTTTAAGGGTTGCACCCTCTAGATGATAATGTCAAGTATCAAAGGCATCTACAATGGCAAGGAGTTCTTTGTCATGGATCTCATAGTTTATATTTGGAGGGGAGAACTTCCTTCAGTGGAATTGAGAGAGGAATTTAGGAGACGGCAAGTGCTTAAAAATAGCTAAAAATTATGAATATCAAGGGAAAAATATTCACTGTCAAAGGCGGCGGCTCGATCTAGGACGATTTTAAGCGCCAAAGTGCTTTAAAGGCGCCCGAGCGACACTTGTTGATTTTTCATAATTTTTCAGACAGTTGTGCGGGTTGACACAAGCTACTGGCCAATGCGGGATGCTAAGCCGGACGCCCAGGATTTTTCAGAGCTCAATTCGGAGTCCGGACAGGAAAATGGCCAAGGAAACGGTCAAGATATGAAAAGGTGGACACTTGGAAGGCCAAATTTGAGCATGCCTTTTGAGTTTGGACCCCCCCCAAAAAATTTATGCACCTTATGAAGCAAAAAACGTGGAGAGAGAATGAAGAGGCATGAAAAAACGTGGAAGAAGATGGCGCCCGAAAAATGCGCCATGAATGGATGAGAGGCATCATGGCTGCTGCAAACAACCCCCCCAATGGATTATGGGGCTTCATTCCCCTCTGTCTGTGGACTCTATCGCCGCCCTTCGCCCGTGGAATGATGGCCTGGTTTGAAATTTCTGATTCTAGTCTTTCTCTCTCCTCCCTCTCTCTCTTCTAAGAGGCAGTTCATGTGTGGGAAGGAGCAATGAAGAAAGAATGATGGAGACTTGTCCGGCATGGACCGGATTGCTACACGGGCTGAGAATGGTGATTTGGGATGTTGCTAGACATGAAGTGTTGTTGTTTTCCAAATCTACAGCCATGGACACAAAACCCGAAACACGCGTTTAAGCGGTAAACCAAAAAAATTACAAAGAAAATTTAGTGTTTTATGCTTTTGATTGATGGAATGCCGTTCATATGGACTAAGATTTGATTATGCTGCTGATTCTTCTGAGTTCTTACTGTTTATAACCAGAAATTATGAAAAACATGCATTTCATGGCCCGAAATAATGTCAAGAAACCCGAAAATGCATGAAAAATGGGGAAAAACAAGGGTTTTGGGCATATAAATGGGGAAAACCGTCAATACACATCAACTAATCTTTCAATTTTGTTGCAAATGAACTAAGGGCCACAGCCCACAAACTGGTTTTCATTTTCAGCAATTTAAAAAAATACAAGAAAATGAAGAAAATGGCGGGAAAATGATAAAAACACCATGAAAAATAGGGGAAAAATACATTTGAGGCTACGAAAAATATAGAAAAATAGGATTTATGTTTGTTGATGTATAGCAAGGCTGGGGCATGAAGTTATGCTTCAGTTCAGCCTTGTTTATATGTTGTAGTGTGTGTTTCCTTCCTTTCTCCACATAAAAATGGCAAGGAAACCCTGAAAGAAATGAATGCAATGATGCACTATCAACGGGGAAGGGTAGAGTTGTGGAAAAATGGTTAAATGCCGTTGAGCATGAGGAATAATTTGCTGATTTTATATGCATTGCAACTAGGACGGAATAATAATGATAAAAATTAAAACCTAGTAGCACGAAGATCACTTCGGTGCTAGGTGTTGCAGCGAAGCACAAAGCGGTTAGAAAGAAAAGCATGAAAGAGATGTTTTGCACTTGCACGCTGGTGGTTTTTAAAATGTTTGAGCACTAGGCATCCACCTCTTTGCATGATCATTTAGAGGAAATTAAAAGTATCAGAGTTAGCTCCTGGATACGCATAGCAATTGTTTTCAGTAGGCCTGTGACCCACCGTTGAGAGTGTGAGGTTCCTATGATGTAGGCTAGTCGTGGGATCCTAAAGGGGAAATTAAGTAAGGACAATGGTACATTCCTGGATACGTTTATTTGGTACCTTGAGTGACGTTTGTGCGAAATGTCTAAATGTTGAGCGGCGCATCGAGGGGCCAATCCCCAAGGTGTAGGAGAGTCGCAGAGGGTTGACGGCATTCAGCCGTAGGAGGAACCCCATGTGTATGTGATTCGAGCCTTTTGGCTATGTGAAAGGGACTCCCTCTGAGGAGCAATATTGGGTTAGGATCAGTTGGACTACAACGTATTACAAACGCAATGTTTAGGAAGGCAGAGATTTTGATAGACGCTCCTGGCCGCGAGGCCGAGGGGGTTGTCTTGCGCATAGTGACGAGGTCCGGCTAGTGCATGAGCCAGTGCCGGCCCGTTTTTAGGTCCATCAGTGGTGCGTCTGCCGGGAGCTGCTTAAAAGTGGCGGTTCTCGAATCCTGGTTTTCTAGGGACCAACTAGCAGTTTATGCCAAAGGATACTGAGATCGATCCGTTATTTATTGATAAGCATCGTCTAGCAGAAATCCAAAAGCAGGAAAGAGACGAGAGAGCTAGGCGACGTGCTGAAATCTTTAGGAGATATTCCCCTAAGCGTAGCGGTGCTGAACCCTTACGAGGGAGTGGATCTAGTGGTCTTAGGACCCCAAGCAATAAGTTAGGAGAAGGTGGAAGCTCTAGTGCTCCCCTTCCTGCCATAAGCCAATCCACGTCAATTGCGGGAGGTGTAACCCCACCGTTCCCTATTCCTAGTGCAAATCCAATCCCCGTCATGGCGCAGCCTATTGCAATTCCAGCAGGAACGACGGATTTTCCGGCTCTAGGTTACCCGCTACCCATTTTTAATGGGCTAGTTGAGGAAGATGCGGAACTCCACATTAGGGAGTTTCAAAAGTTGATGTTTAACTGTCGCATTCAAGAAGAAGGGCATTTAATGATGTTCTTCAACATGACTCTCAAAGGAAGAGCCGCTATATGGTATCATGGTTTAGAAGCCGGAACCATATTGAACATTGATGCATTTTATGGAGCTTTTCGAAGGGAGTTTGCCCCTGAAAGGGGTGGGCAATATTGGTTGCGTGTACTCAACGTGACCCGCCAAGATCCACACGAGGATATTCGTGCTTATGCGAAGAAGATAAAAGAGGTCTTCCGTAAGTTGGACACCTCTATCCCTATCCCCGCAGCTGCCCAATTGCAATATTTCCTACATGGTTTGGACTTTAATATCCAATTGCAGTTGAGTAGTGTCCCCTTGGGGGATATAGATACTGCCATTACACGAGCACAAGAGGTGGAATCCCGACTACAAGCAGCCTATGCTTCTAGAGGCAATTCGAACATGGGTTTAGTATTGGGAAACAATATGGCAATAGCCAATGGCAGTAGTGGCCAAGGGATAGCAATGGCTAACCCTAATGGGAGAGGGAACATGATACAGAATGTCCCTTTATTACCAGCTCCCCCTAGCATGTCGATGCCTACGGGCAGTCAAATGGCTCCAAGTAGTGGAGGCCAGGCGGTCAATTCTAACACCATGCCTGCAGCTCAACAGCCTGTGCCTAATCGAATTGTTAGGCCGATTGAACGACATGGAAATGACCAAGGCTATGAGTCGAGTTCTTCCAATGTTCTTGGCGAGGTTAAGGACATGATGAAGCATTATACCGACATGATTACGGAGCAGTATCGACAAATAGCCGTTGATGTCAACTTCCTTAAAAAACAACAAAATTTGATAGGAAGTAGATACCCAGAAGAGGGTGCGCCGTCGAGGTTTAGTTGCAAATGGTGTGGCGGGCAGCACTATCCAAGAAATTGCCCAAATGTTAAGTGCGATATTTGTGGAAAATCCGGCCATCTAGCGGCTACTTGCTGGAGTAAGATCAGTTCTCTCCAGCGGGGTAGTCGGCAACCAGGGCCTGTTAATCATCGTGCCCAAGGAAATGATTCCCAGCGAGAGGATGGGCCTAAACAAATACTTCAACGATCAAAGACTACAGTGGAGGAGCTACCAAGTGGTAGTGGGGTTAGTTTGATTGAGGCTGTACGCGTTAATGATGCTGAAACCTCTAATCTACGAGCTGTCCTTACAAGAGGTAAAAAGGGTAGAGAAGCCGACATGGATAAGCCTGTCGACGGAAACCCTAAACAAGGCGACAAAGGAACGCAAGTTTTGGATCCTGCCCTAGAAGGGGGACCTTTGAAGCCCGTAGAGAGTAAAGCCGATAAGGAAGCACCAAAGAAGAAGGTGAAAGTTAAGAAAGAGGCAATAAAGCCAGCTCAGCGACCTAAAGAGCGGATGATTTGGCGTGAAAAGCGAGCTCTTTCGAACTATCATGAATTCGATTTGGCGGGCTCTCTTTGCGAAGTCAAGCCGGATGTGAACCTTTTGCAGCTTATTAAGCTTTCCCCAGGAGTACGTAAGGAATTTAGAAAGATCCTACGTACCGGGTATATTGTAGAACCTTTGGGTATTGCGCGAGTTGGTGATGACTGGTTCGAGCATGCTGAGAAGCATTGCCCAAGGGTTGCAGCCTATGTCGATGGGATATTAGTAGATTATGCCATTGTCGACACAGGATCATCTGTTAACATTATGAGTTCTGAACTGATGGAAAGGTTGGGCCTTGCGATCCAAAAAGATACCTCCACAATTCTCAGAATGGCAGATGACAGTTTGAGACAGCCGGAAGGCTGCATTACTAAGGTCCATGTCACTGTTGCAAATGTAGAATGCCTGTTGGACTTTAGGGTGATTCGTTTTGCAGGGCGGCCAAGTTACCAAGTATTACTTGGACGACCTTGGATCTTGCAAGCGGATTGCCAAGTGGATATACCTGCCGGTCGATTAATATTCGGCAGAGGTGCCCAGCGTGTAGTGGTTGATGCTTATCCTGAGTCCCCGCAGAGTGAGAGGGCTCCTCTATCTTCTACAGAATTGGAGACATTAGAAGATTCATCTGTTAGTGAGGCATCATCGAGTGATGAGTCCAAAGAGGGATCCACCACGGAGGACATCTATCAGATCACTTTGAACGAGCCGATAGAGGCCCAAGATCGTATAAGAGATGCAGATGTTATCGAGCTAGACCTTGGTACGCTTGATGATTCGCGGCCAATCAAATTAGGGTCCATGCTCAGCACAGCAGAAAGGGAGGACTATGTGGCCTTGATCCAGGAATTCCGTGATATCTTTGCCTGGAGTTATGATGAGTTGAGAGGCATCCCTCCCAGTCTTGCTGTTCATACAATTCCGTTGAAAGAGGGCAGTCGTCCTGTACGGCAGAAAGTAAGGCGTATGCCTTTCGAATTGAGGGACGGGCTGTTTGAAGAGTTACAGAAGCTTCGAAAAGCGGGTTTGATTTTTCCTGTGCAACACACAGAATGGTGTTCGCCAGTTGTGATTAGAAAGAAGAAGAATAATCAGATCCGTTTATGTGTAGACTTTAGGGAGCTGAATAAGCAGACAGTTAAGGACTACTACCCATTACCATTTATTGACCAGATTTTGGATCAATTAGCGGGTAGGGAGATATATTCGTTTATGGATTGCTTTGCAGGATACAACCAAATGGCAATTGCAGAAGAGGACAAGTTGAAAACAACTTTTATCACTGTATTTGGCACTTTTGCTTACCACGTGATGGCTTTTGGTTTATGCAATGCGCCTGGTTCGTGGCAACGAACAGCCGATAAGACATTCGGTGACATATCCCCTGAAGAGTTGAGGGTGTTTATTGATGACTTAGGGGCCGCCACCGTGAGAGAAAGGCAGTTGATCATTTTGAGAAAATGCTTTGAGCGCTGTAGACAATTTTGCATCGCCCTAAACCCACGGAAGTGTGCTTTTGGAGTACCTTATGGGCTATTGCTAGGCCATGTGGTCAGTTCGGTAGGAATTGCGACAGACCCCGAGAAGGTGAAAGTTATAGTTGCCATGGGTCCACCACGCACTCCGAAAGAGGTTCATAGCTTTCTGTCTTCGGTTGGTTACTACCGTAGATTCATTAACACCTTAGCAGAAAGAACGTTGCCACTTACAAATTTATTGTCCTTTAGCTGTTCGTTTGTATGGGGTGACCCTTGTAAGGTAGCATTCGAGGATGTGAAACAAGAGCTAGCAAGAGCGCCCGTTTTAAAAGCACCTAAAAGAGGTGAGGTGTTCTATATATTTTCAGCAGCCACCATGTATAGTATCAGCTGCTGTTTAGCCCAAATTTGGGAAGAGAAGTGGTACCACCCGATTGCTTTTGCTAGTCGGAAGCTGGGGGTATCCGAAATCAATTACACCTACATGGAGAAGCTGTGTCTAGCGATGGTCTTTGGGACCAAGAAATTCAGGCATTACATTCTCTATGAGAAAGTCGTACTTTATACGAAGGCGGAGGGACTTCGACTATTGATGAATAAGTTACAGCCGCCTGATCGTTTAGCGAAGTGGTTGATCACTTTGCAGGAATTTGATTATGAAATCAAGAGTAAGCCACCAAGGTTGCAAGGCATCGTGGAATGTCTAGTGGACTTTGGGGAGCCGAAAGAATCTGTGGCTGAAGGTAGTGACATGGAGATGATATTTAAAATAGATACGGCATCTATTCCCTCCTGGTATGCTGCAATAACGCATTATTTATCAACAGGAGAGGCGGGATCCGAATTATCTAAGGCTGAGAAAAGGAAAATTAAGCAGCAAGCGTTAAAGTTTGCCTTGATCGCAGGTACATTATATCGGCAAGGGGTTGATGATATCTATCGCCGATGTGTGACGCCTGACGAGGTGCCATTCATTTTGGAAGAGTGCCATGATTCTGCTTGCGGTGGCCATTTTGATGGACGGCTTACAGCACAAAAGGCTTTAAGAGCAGGTTATTGGTGGCCTGCCATCTTCCAGGATGCGTTTGCGTATGTTAAGCGATGCGATATTTGCCAACGACATGATAGTCGAGAGAATAGGAAACGACCACTCACCCCTATTATGGCGATACTTCCATTTGAGAAGTGGGGAATAGACTTTGTGGGTCCTATTACTCCGTCATCGACTACGCAAAAGAGGTACATCATTGTCGCAACTGACTACTTCACAAAGTGGTCAGAAGCACGTGCAACAAGGAAAGATGATGCTAAAGAAACTGCTAGTTTCCTTTTAGAGCAGATAATATGCCGGTTTGGTCCACCGAAAGAATTAGTGTCGGACCGCGGAACTCATTTCCTGAATAAGGTGATCAAAGGTTTGACAGAGTTGTGGAACATCAAGCATAACAAGACAACCCCATATAATCCGCAAGCCAATGGGCAAGTTGAGAGCACCAACAAGCAGCTTGTGGGCATCCTGTCCAAAATTGTGTCGGAAAAGAAACGGGATTGGGATAAAAAGTTATACGTGGCAGTGTGGGCTTATAATACGACTTTCAAACGAGCCACTGGCCATACCCCGTTCAAGTTAGTATATGGGGAGGAGTGTGTCTTGCCTCTAGAAATTGAGCTGCCGACTATTCGGTTTGCCATCAATCATTCTTTGAGCGATGAAGACGCTCTTTTTGAGCGCTTGACGACACTGGCACATTTAGATGAGCTTAAGCTGCAGAGCTTATTGCACCAAGAAGTGGCGAAGCGCCGAATGAAGAAGCTACACGACCTCAAAGCCAAGAAATACACCTTCAAGAAAGGACAGCTTGTTCTGTATTATGACGCACGACGTGAATTATTCCCAGGCAAGCTAGAACCCAAATGGGATGGGCCCTATAAGATCGTTAGAATAGGAAAGAATAAATCCACAGTTTTGTTAGCTGACCTTGAGGGGATAGAATTTAAAAATAAGGTTAATCTTAATAAGATTAAACCTTATTACTTCTGATTGTACTAATGCTATAACTGCCTTGCAGGTCTAGGCAAGATTGATCAAACATTTGCAAGGAAATCGTGATAGAGGTTGATGGGTCGTCTGATCCCTTATTTAGAACACCCATATTTGGAACAGAGGTATCATCAGGGAAAGCTCATTTGGTGGAGCAAAGGATACAAGGTGATTGAGCAAGAAGGCGGGACATTTATTTGGGAAATCAAGGTCTTCTGCCATCATTGCCTACAACTTTTGACGAGCATCCCTGTTGAATTCAATGATGATGGAGGGATGGAGCCTACAGTCCACCCGTTGAATATGCTGAATTTCGATTACCATAATTACGAGTAGAGTTCAGGATGGCAGGATATGTAAACCCTTTATGGACGTACACCTTGTACTTTGATGGGGCGTCCAGGGGTGCATGCAAAAAAGGAAGTGTAGGAGTTGTCATCCGAGACCCCCGACGACGCATTGTCATGAAGTTAGCTGCTTATCTTGGGGTGAATTTTACCAATAATATGGCAGAATACAAAGCCCTGATTATGGGTTTGAATATTGCAAAGAAGGGTGGTATCTGCCAGTTGTTGGTGAAAGGGGACTCTCAGTTGGTTTTAAATCAACTCAATGGGACGTACATGGTGCGGAACCCGATCCTTTGTATGTACCATCATACTGCCATAGCCCTGCTAGACGAATTCGATAGAGTGTCTTTTCAGCTGATTCCACGGAATTGGAATCAGTTTGCCGATTCATTGGCCAATCTTGCGTATGAAGAGGACCTCTTCTTTAATTGTGGCCCTTGTCCCGATATATCTATTGATGGTGAGACAGGACCTGGTCGTTTGTGGGGTATGCTTTCTGAACATGCCCTCTTTGGCAGACGATGGTTGATTTGGGTGATGCAGAGGGTAAGCGAGACTCATCTACCTTTATTATCTCAGACCCACAGACTGATTCGACGACATGTGATGCGCACACCTCTTGCGATGTACGCAGGAGGGATAGGTCATAATTTAATGCACCTAGTTTAGGGCTACGAGCCTCTGTTCCCCTGGGAATAGTATGCTTTGATGTCTATCATGGTTGTTTCCAGGTGGATGTTCTGCATAGTATTGTTTGATTTCATTAGGCCAAGAGGGCCGATTCAGTTTTGTGGCAAAGTCATGTCTGATTTCATTAGGCCAAGAGGGCCATTTCCCTGTCTAGTGCGGGTGCGTTTAATTGGGTTTTTGTTTAGTGTTGTGCTGGACAGGTTTCGTGGTGCGTGGAATTTGGTGGAGCCTGGAGGAGCCTTTGCTGCGATGGAAGCTTCTTGTGGCCACTCCAGGTGATATTTCTCCTTTACGAGTACCTTTCTTTCCTGTTATATGTGTATTTGTACTTGTTGAGGGGATACTTTTTGTTGGGGACCGGCGACCAAGGCATGAAGTCCCAGGTTTAGGCTACGTATGTTTGAGGGAGGTCGGAGTAGTCATTGCCTCCTGTAAAGACATTGTTAGACATTGAAAGATCTGTTTTAGAAGGAAGTCCTAGTGGCTCTGTTCTGCTAACCTGCTAGGCAGCCGTTCTAGGAGTTCTTGTTAGTAGTGAGGCAGTTAGAGAAGCCTGCTAGAAGATAATAATAATGATGCCAAGAAATCCTGAATATCCTAAAAGATGAATATAAATACGAAGGTGTGTAAAAAGGGGTTCTAACCCCTATCAATGAAAAGAAAAGAAATGAAAATATATAAGCAATTGATCATCGCCTTGCGAAGGCCTGGTAGGTTCCTAGGGACGAGTCAGACCCGGGGCCGATACCTTGTCTTCCTCGGGGTGGCTTCTTGCTGGAAAAATAATATCAAAACAAGGAAGGTTGGAGCGAAAATAAAAGTGAGCGTTAGAAAATGATTAAGTGTCGCCTTGCGAGGGCTTGGTAGGTTCTTGGGTGCCGAGACAAGTCCTGAGACCGATGCCCTGTTCTCCTTGGGTCACTACGCTCAGCTCCCTCCTTTTTACATGCCCAAGTATGTTCATCCAATCAAAACCCTCAAAGAAGAGATATACTGAAAGAAAATATCCTTTGCTCAGGCTATAGGAGTCCTCGCCTTGTAGGAGCTCCTAGTTGCGTTGTCTTTAGTTGGTCAGTAGTTCAGACTACCACTTAGGGCAACCTCTTTGGCAGTTCTTTTTAGTTTGGCTATGTTGGGGCAGCTGGTTAGTGACTCACTTCGGATCTTCTATTAGATGATGCTAGGCCTATTCCTTGTGGATGTCATGCCTTGGTTCTGTCCAGGGGTAGGGGGAGCATTGTGCTGAGTTTTATGATGATAATTGTTTTGTATCAGTTTGATGCTTCTTTGGTTGTTTATGTGCAGATATGTTCGTGGATTCGACGGGCTGAGTCGCCCTATCCCGTGGTCGCCAATGAGAGAGGAATTTAGGAGACGGCAAGTGCTTAAAAATAGCTAAAAATTATGAATATCAAGGGAAAAATATTCACTGTCAAAGGCGGCGGCTCGATCTAGGACGATTTTAAGCGCCAAAGTGCTTTAAAGGCGCCCGAGCGACACTTGTTGATTTTTCATAATTTTTCAGACAGTTGTGCGGGTTGACACAAGCTACTGGCCAATGCGGGATGCTAAGCCGGACGCCCAGGATTTTTCAGAGCTCAATTCGGAGTCCGGACAGGAAAATGGCCAAGGAAACGGTCAAGATATGAAAAGGTGGACACTTGGAAGGCCAAATTTGAGCATGCCTTTTGAGTTTGGACCCCCCCCAAAAAATTTATGCACCTTATGAAGCAAAAAACGTGGAGAGAGAATGAAGAGGCATGAAAAAACGTGGAAGAAGATGGCGCCCGAAAAATGCGCCATGAATGGATGAGAGGCATCATGGCTGCTGCAAACAACCCCCCCAATGGATTATGGGGCTTCATTCCCCTCTGTCTGTGGACTCTATCGCCGCCCTTCGCCCGTGGAATGATGGCCTGGTTTGAAATTTCTGATTCTAGTCTTTCTCTCTCCTCTCTCTCTCTCTTCTAAGAGGCAGTTCATGTGTGGGAAGGAGCAATGAAGAAAGAATGATGGAGACTTGTCCGGCATGGACCGGATTGCTACACGGGCTGAGAATGGTGATTTGGGATGTTGCTAGACATGAAGTGTTGTTGTTTTCCAAATCTACAGCCATGGACACAAAACCCGAAACACGCGTTTAAGCGGTAAACCAAAAAAATTACAAAGAAAATTTAGTGTTTTATGCTTTTGATTGATGGAATGCCGTTCATATGGACTAAGATTTGATTATGCTGCTGATTCTTCTGAGTTCTTACTGTTTATAACCAGAAATTATGAAAAACATGCATTTCATGGCCCGAAATAATGTCAAGAAACCCGAAAATGCATGAAAAATGGGGAAAAACAAGGGTTTTGGGCATATAAATGGGGAAAACCGTCAATACACATCAACTAATCTTTCAATTTTGTTGCAAATGAACTAAGGGCCACAGCCCACAAACTGGTTTTCATTTTCAGCAATTTAAAAAAATACAAGAAAATGAAGAAAATGGCGGGAAAATGATAAAAACACCATGAAAAATAGGGGAAAAATACATTTGAGGCTACGAAAAATATAGAAAAATAGGATTTATGTTTGTTGATGTATAGCAAGGCTGGGGCATGAAGTTATGCTTCAGTTCAGCCTTGTTTATATGTTGTAGTGTGTGTTTCCTTCCTTTCTCCACATAAAAATGGCAAGGAAACCCTGAAAGAAATGAATGCAATGATGCACTATCAACGGGGAAGGGTAGAGTTGTGGAAAAATGGTTAAATGCCGTTGAGCATGAGGAATAATTTGCTGATTTTATATGCATTGCAACTAGGACGGAATAATAATGATAAAAATTAAAACCTAGTAGCACGAAGATCACTTCGGTGCTAGGTGTTGCAGCGAAGCACAAAGCGGTTAGAAAGAAAAGCATGAAAGAGATGTTTTGCACTTGCACGCTGGTGGTTTTTAAAATGTTTGAGCACTAGGCATCCACCTCTTTGCATGATCATTTAGAGGAAATTAAAAGTATCAGAGTTAGCTCCTGGATACGCATAGCAATTGTTTTCAGTAGGCCTGTGACCCACCGTTGAGAGTGTGAGGTTCCTATGATGTAGGCTAGTCGTGGGATCCTAAAGGGGAAATTAAGTAAGGACAATGGTACATTCCTGGATACGTTTATTTGGTACCTTGAGTGACGTTTGTGCGAAATGTCTAAATGTTGAGCGGCGCATCGAGGGGCCAATCCCCAAGGTGTAGGAGAGTCGCAGAGGGTTGACGGCATTCAGCCGTAGGAGGAACCCCATGTGTATGTGATTCGAGCCTTTTGGCTATGTGAAAGGGACTCCCTCTGAGGAGCAATATTGGGTTAGGATCAGTTGGACTACAACGTATTACAAACGCAATGTTTAGGAAGGCAGAGATTTTGATAGACGCTCCTGGCCGCGAGGCCGAGGGGGTTGTCTTGCGCATAGTGACGAGGTCCGGCTAGTGCATGAGCCAGTGCCGGCCCGTTTTTAGGTCCATCAGGAATGCCACTAGATGCGTATGACCATCATCGCCATGTTGGGACAAGATGACTCCTAAAGTATAGTCTGATGCATTAGTCTCCAAGAAAAATGGCTTGGTAGGATCTAGGATTGGGGCAGTGGTGAAAGCGGTCTTCAGGGTCTGGAAGGCCTTCTTGGCTTTTGGGGTCCATGAGAGCTTTGAGTTTCCTGTGAATTTGGTGAGTGGTGTGACTATCTTTGAGTAATCCTTGATAAATATCCTGTAGAAGTTGGCAAAGCCAAGGAGACATTGAACATCACGGACACATGTGGGTGTCTATCAGTCAAGAATACTCTCAATCTTCTTGGGGTCCATGAATATTTCTCTCTGGGAGACATTGTACCCCAAGAATTCCACTTTTATCTTATGGAAAAAATACTTCTCAAGTTTTGCATATAGTCATTTTTCTCTGAGCTTTTCCAATACTAATTTTACTTGGTGCTCATGCTCCTTTGGATCTTTTGAGAATATCAAGATATCACCCAAGCATATAACTATAGAATCATCTAGATGCTCTTGGAAGATATCATTCATCATATGTTGAAATAATGCAGAAGCATTGGTGAGACTGAATGGCATAACAACATACTCGAACTAACCATACCTTTTGCAGAAGACCTGTCTTCCATTCATCTCCTTCTCTAATCCATACAATATTGTAAGCCCCTTGTAGATCAATCTTTGTGAAGATCTTGGCTTTTCCAAGGCGTTCCAAGAGCTCTGGGATCAACAACAAAGGGTATTGAATCTTGAAGATTAGCTTGTTGAGTCCTTGATAATCCACAAACATTCAAAGTGACCTATCTTTCTTCTTCAGGAGTAGAATTGGGGCTCCAACAAGAGACTTTGAGTGCCTAACGAACCCCTTGGCTATGTTCTCATCAATGTTCTTGTGTAGTTTAGCTAGTTCATTAGGGGATAGCCTATAGATGGGTCTAAAAGGTAGTTCATCCCCCTCATGGAGTTCTATAAGACAATCATATGGTCTATATTCAAGCAAGAGATCTACATTCTTTTTTTGAAGACATCTTGGAATTCTTGATACTAGCTTGTTGGTAGCTTAATTGAATCATCCTTACTAGATTATTGAGATGGTATATGATATATCATGTAGGTCGATTCCTGCCTTGCTGTGTGCATAAAGTCTTTGGGTCCTAGATATACCAACTTTCCTTGACTTTCATGACGTGTAATATTTTCCTTACCCCAATCAGTTTTTTGATTGTGTTTTTTAACCAAGGCATCCCAAGGATGGTTGGATTGGTGGGAGTGGATATGATATTAAAGCATACACGAGTTTGTGATTACCAAGAGTTACAATGAGTGGTTGGGTTTCCTTGGTAATATCTCCAAATGCTAGAGGTCTTCCATCCATGACTTCAGTTGTTGTAGGATTGGTCTTTTGGAGTACTAGAATCTAGTAGCTATTCATAAAGCCATCATCAATGAAACATGCAGAGACCTTGAAGTCGACTAGGGCTTTGAGGGAAAGGGTTTTTCTCGGCAGGAGCATCTAGACTATGACAATGAATGTTTCCATCAGTGTGGATGGGATCAAGAGATCCTTTCTTATATCAAGGTCTAGTTGTATGATCTCATTTACAATTGGACATCCTCATTTTTTTGCTCAAGGATAGTTGCAGAAACTCTTTGGCTTCTTACCCTCTTATTTGGGCAATTTAGGGCAATGTGTATAGGGTTTCCACAATATAGGCATAGATTATTCTTTCTTTGTCTTTGCTGTTCTTGTGGGGTCAAGGACTGGAATTTGGAATTATCTATTTGCATCGGTTCAATCTTGGTTTCTTCTCTGATTGGGGCTAGGTTCCATTGGTGAGGCCTTAATTCTTCTTGCTTTTCTTCCTCCCTCTTGAACAATCTATCATCATGTTGGATGGCTTGCATGATATAATCGTTGAGTGTTTTTGCCTCAAGCATGCGGAGCATGAGGTCCTTGATGTCATCTTGAAGACCCCATCTAAAGTGGCTAATTAAAAACTCCTCATGCCAAGTGAAGTCACAGATTAACTGCCTAAATTCAAATGCATAAGCAGAGGCAAGGTGGTTACCTTGTCATAGCTTCTGAAGTTTTACTTATGCTACTCAACCAATGTTTGCATCTCCAAATGTGGAAGTGAACTTGCAAAGAAATGCCTCATAATTATGAAGGAGTGGCATAATATTTTCCAAAATTGGGGTGAACCATGATAAAGCTTGACCACAAAGCAAAGTCCCAATGAATCCCACATTGGAAGCATCATCCGGATACCTATCCTGATTGCATGCGGATATAGAGCTTTACATGTTGCAAGAATCCCTTGAACTTTGAATAGTCACCATTGAGCTTCTCTAGAATGCTAATCTTGGGTTCTCTTGTTGTGGGTTGATAAAGACATAGAATCATATGATCACTTTGTTAGAAATCAAGCTCACTGTCAGTGTGTCTTTATCTATGACCGACATCTATGAGAGCTAGTGTGTGCAGCTGTCTACATGTGACTACATTAAATAAGTCAGGTTAGTAGTCAGTTAGTGACCTGACTAGAGTTATTCTGACTAGTCTACATTTACACTAGGTCACTTTATCTTTGTATGTGTGTGTGCTTTTCAGTTTAGAGTGTGTGGAATATGAAGAAAGGACTGTGAGAGCCTGAAGGCTCATGGATATGGTGTTTCCCTGTCTCTCTCTTCTCTTTGAACATGGTATCAGAGGTTGAGCTCTCTGGAGCAGGAGGGAGTCAAGAAGACTTGAAGAAGCTGAAGAACAAGGTTTTTTGAAAACAAGAACAGGCTGCCATTACTCTATCAAGGTATGCATTTTCTCATTTTGGACTCCATTCTTTATCACAGTGGTTGAGGCCTTTCTGGGAGCCTTGGTGGGCATCTTTGAGCATATATAAGTGGTCATTGAGCCTCATGATGAGGAGGACCAGCTGCCAACAAGGTCTGGAAATCTGCGTGAACTGCGCCTGTTGATTTGGGTGGACTGCAACCTGTCAAACTTCAGTGGGGCACCTGGACAAGACTCATAGGGCATGTATGCTCACTCTTGAAGGTATCTGAAGTGTACAAGAGGTAAATGCTTGTGTGGGAGCTCTGTTATGAGCTGGAGTAATAGACACAGACCTGTAATCAGTTCTGAACTGCTGTAAACATGAATGGACAGCATGCATTCAGTCATTATTGACATATAGGAGCCTTGTACTACACTTAGAAGGCATCTTTGGAGCACAAGAATGTGTCAAAGCATGTATACATTGGATCAAATGTCTTGGAGCTGAGATTTCTTACTCAAAATACTTAGATCTGAAAATCATTGACAGACTGAAAACTGTCATACACAGTCAATGACAAGCATTGTGTATTACTGAAGCAATACAGGTCATCTTGGGGGTTCCATCATCTATATGAACTGACCTATACATGCTGAATGTATGGAGGATTGAAGCAAGCAATGAGCATCATTGAAAACTGAATTCTAAAGCTGAAGTAAATGCAGTCACACTGTCTTGGTTAATTACAAACAGCTCATGAAGTTTATGCCATTGGTCAATGAAGACAGGTTGTCTATGCCTACTCAGATGCTCATGTATTGAACTTGCCACTACAAAGTAAATGTATGACATGGTCGGAAGACATTTTGGAGCTTCTTGGAGCTTGGTATGCTGAATTTTGGTTGACTACAACGTGCAACTAAATTTGTTGACACTTGTATGTGCTGGTTATGCACTGTTCTGTGCCTCTATGCTCATGTCTTGACTGCCAAATGTACTAGTAGCTACCTGGGAGATTTTGGAACATGTATGACATGATTACCACTCAGTTTTGGACTTGAAATTGCTGCTAGTTACTCACAGTTTACAGTTTTTAGACTGCATGTATGTACCCTGGCAGTGAAGTTACAGAAGCTTAAGCTGAAGCAAACACATAGCTTATGTATTGACAGTTATATCTACAGTTGAGACCACTTGTTTGTGGGTTGTTTTGGGGTGTTAGTGGGCTGAAATACCCTATTTTTTTCTGCAATTTAGTGCAAAAAACTGTCATAAACTGTTACGGAATGAACTTGGTCAGTCATACTTATTGGTCCGCAGGGAGTCAGGCACTTGAGAGACTGTCTATTGCATCATGGCTAATGCACATGGGACTGACAATATCACTCAGATAGTTGGAGAGAAGTTGGATAACAAGAGCTTTGCATTATGGAAATTCATAATGAAAAACTTTTTGGTTGGCAGAGGTTATTGGGATCTATGTACATGAGATGAAGTTGCTCCTGAGTTTCCTGCACACAATCCAACAAATGAACATAAAAGAGCCTACAGGGTATGGAATGAAAGAGCATGCAAGGTGTTGCATTGGTTTTCTTTATGTATATCTGATGCTATGGTAATTCAAATCACTAGATGTGAGACTCCGAAGGATGCTTCGGACATACTGATGAAAATTTATGGAACCATGACACATGCAAGGAAGATCCAGTTGAAACAGCAGTTCAACAACATGTCTAGGAATGGCAAGAGCATCCATGCGTATACCACAGAGATTAAGACCATAGCTGATCAACTTGCTACTATTGGCTCATGTATCAGAAGATGATATGATTGTTATTTCTTTGAATGGCTTAGGCAAAGAGTACAAAGCTTTTGGCACTTCCATTTCTGTCAGAGAAGAGCCCCCTAACTGGGAAGAGCTAGTTGCCTTGTTGTTGCATGAGGAAGTCAAACTTGGTTTGAATACAGGTTCTAGTGTATCTCAGAGTAGAGACACTGTGTTATACTCTAGCCAGCGTGGCAGAGGATCTAGAGGTCGTGGTTCATTTCGAGGTCGTGGTCTCGTAATGCTTATGGACAGCAACAGCAGCAGAGTAATTGACATGGTGCAAATACACAAGGCCAGCGTTGATCTGGTGGGTTTAGAGGGGCAGGGGGAGATCACCCCAAGGTAGAGGTGGTGGATCTGGTTCATGGCAGTCATCTGATCAGTCCAACAGGGACAAGGACTGCCATTATTGTGGCCGGTATGGGCATATTGCAAAGGATTGTTACAAGAAGCAGGGAGATATGAAGGAAAAGGGCTGACAACATGGGCACTATGCATCTTCCAGTGATGCTCATGATAAGCCAGTTGATAGACTCTTTGCCATGCAGCATGTATCTAAAAATGCATCGAGACATGATAGAGATGACAGATGGTACATTGAATCTAGAGCGTCAAACCACATGACACTGCTTGGAGAGTGGTTTGATGAGATGGTTGCAGGTACACATGGTCATGTATGTACTGGGGATGACACCCAACATGACATAAAGCATAAAGGGATTGTTCCTCTTATGATGCCTGATGGCA
Organism: Lygodium microphyllum; assembly: GCF_053477565.2. Lineage (NCBI taxonomy): Eukaryota > Viridiplantae > Streptophyta > Polypodiopsida > Schizaeales > Lygodiaceae > Lygodium > Lygodium microphyllum. The sequence continues at coordinate 33,472,195 of NC_141161.1, forward strand.
AGAAGAAAGGCCTGCATGATGTATTACATGTACCGACCATAACAAAGAATATGTTGTCTGTGGGTCAAATGGCAGAACAGAATTTGCAAGTGAGGTTCAACAAAGATGGGTGTTTCATTGAGGAGTATGGAAATGGCTGCAAGTTAATTGCCAAGGGCAAAAGGGATGGCAGGATGTTTACATTGGATGCGACCATTCTGGGACTCAAGGCAGCCATGTTTGCTCATGATGAGAGTGCCATTCAGGATGTAGAGATTTGGCACAAGCGGATTGGACATGTCAATGTACAAAAGCTGAAATCTATGCATCAGAAATAAGTAGTACTTGGATTACCTAAATTCAAGTATAATGATTTTGGTCATGTATGCCCTGCATGTCAGTTTGGGAAGCAGGCATGGTTTCCTTTCATGAGACATGTTAAAAACAACACTAGGCCTTTACAGTTGGTGCATTCGGATGTCTGGGGTCCTTCACATAATGCTTCGTTTGGTGGTGTACGGTATTATGTCTCATTTATTGATGATTTCAGCAAGTACACTTGGCTTTATATTTTGAAGCATAAGGATGATATGTTTGATGCATTCAAAGACTTCAAGTAACATGCTGAAAATGAATTGGGCTATTACATATCATGCTTGAGATCAGATGGAGGAGGTGAATATGTCTCAAACTACTTTGACAGGTATCTTGCTAAATATGGGATCAGAAGACAGCTCACATGCAGTTATACACCGCAGCAAAACGATGTTGCAGAGAGGAAAAACAAAGCTGCCAAATGGTTATTGGGCTGAAGAAGTGGTGACTGCTGTCTATGTGCTGAATCGAACCCCTACAATAGGGATTCATGATGTCACTCCGTATGAACGGCTGTATGGTCATAAACCTGATATTTCACACTTGAAGGTATTTGGCAGCATTGCATATACCAGATGAGAAGAGGAAGAAATTGGATCCTAAGGCACTGAAAAGTGTGTTTATAGGATATGCACAGGAATGGAAAGCTTATAAGTGTTATGTATCCTCTACGCATGAGACACTCATAAGTAGAGATGTGGTATTTGATGAGTTAGCATCTTGGTATGGGAATCCTGTTGCAGTGCCTACTGATGGCTCACCCAGTATGAGTCATGCTGAAAATACTCTTGCAGAGAGTACTTATATGAGTGGTCAGACAGGTGATGTATCATCTACAGTGAGTCCTTGGATGGGACGATTACGGAGTCGCACTACTGCATCCACTGACACGGATATGTCAGTGAGGGGGAGAATCGATAAGGGAAAAGAAAAGGTTTTTGAAGATGTAACAGGTCCACTCACTGCAGGTTATGATTCATCAAAAAAGGTTTTTGAAGATGTAACAGGTCCACTCACTGCAGGCTATGATTCATCTAGCAGTGACACCTTAGACAAGCTCACAGTGAGCCACAGCTCAGGAGATCAGAGAGGGTCAAACGACCTATTGACAGGTATACTTACACTGGATATTCAGCCCGTCATTATGCTTATATGATGAAAGTAACAGGTTTTAGAGAACCAAGTAAGTTTGATGAGGCAGTTGCAGATGAGAATTGGCGTGCTGCTATGGATGAGGAATATTCAGCTTTGGCTGAAAATGGTACATGGGATTTGGTACAGTTGCCTGAGCGCAAAACACCTATTGGATGCAAGTGGGTGTATAAGGTAAAATGGAAATCAGATGGATCATTGGAAAGATATAAGGCCAGGGTGGTTGCAAAAGGGTATGCGCAGCAATATGGTCTTGATTATGAGGAGACTTTCAGCCCTGTAGCAAAGATGGCTACAGTTAGAACTGTGATTGCTTTGGTAGCAGCTAGAGGTTGGAAACTATGGCAGATGGAGGTAAAGAATGCATTTCTCAATGGAGAATTACAGGAAGAGGTTTACATGGAACAGCCTGAAGGCTATGTACATCCAGAATTTCCAGCAGATGTATGTCGGCTGAAAAAGGCATTATATGGGCTGAAACAGGCACCCAGAGCATGGAATGCTCGCATAAGCAGTTATTTGCAGCAACATGGTTTCCGATTGGGAGATGCTGATCATAGTCTGTTTGTGAAGAAGACAGATAGTAGCTATGTTTTCCTAGTTGTCTATGTTGATGACTTAATCATTACAGGAGATGATGAAAATGGGATTGCAGAAATAAAGACATGTTTACAGGCTAAGTTTAAGGTCAAGGATCTTGGAGAGCTGAAATATTTTTGGGGATTGAAGTTGTCTCTACACCTCAAGGCATATGGCTGCTACAGAAGCAGTATGCTCATGACATGTTACAGAAATATGGTATGGCTGATTGCAAGCCTATGGATACGCCTTTGGAGAAGAATGTCAAGCTGCAGATTGATGTTGGGACAGAGATTGAGAATGTTACTATGTACAAACAGATGGTAGGCAGCTTGATCTATCTCACGATCACTAGACCTGACTTGAGTTATGCTGTGGGGCTGATCAGTCAGTTCATGCAGAAGCCTCGCAAACCACACTTGGATGTAGTCAAAAGAATTCTGAGATATGTAAAGAGTACCACAGATCATGGGCTGTTTTATGCATATGGGAAACCCCTTGACTTGATGGGGTACACTGATGCTGACTGGGCTGGTTGCACGTATGACAGGAGGTCAACCAACGGCTATGCATTTGGATTGGGTAGTAGCATGATCAGTTGGCAGAGTAAGAAACATCCTATAGTTGCATTGTCTAGTACGGAAGCAGAGTATCGTGGTGCGGCCTTAGCAGCCTATGAAGCTAAGTGGTTACATAAGTTGTTGAATGACTTGGGAGTATACTTGGACAGCAAAGTCAAGCTGTACTGTGACAATTTGAGCAGTGTTATGTTAGCAAGCAATCCTGTTTATTATGCAAGATCAAAACTCATTGAGGTTCACTACCATTTCATCAGGGAAATGGTTTTAGCAGATCATATTGACTTGGAGCATGTGAAGAGACTGAAGACCAGGTAGCAGACATCTTTACCAAATCACTTGGTAAAGATAAGTTCATTCACTTTAGACAGCTACTTGGAGTGATGCAGATGATTTGAGTTTCGTTTTTGAGCTTGAGGGGGAGTGTTAGAAATCAAGCTCATTGTCAGTGTGTCTTTATCTATGACCGACATTTATGACAGCTAGTGTGTGCAACTATCTACATGTGACTACATTAAATAAGTTAGGTTAGTAGTGAGTTAGTGACCTGACTAGAGTTAGTATGACTAGTCTACATCTACACTAGGTCACTTTATCTTTGTATGTGTGTGTGCTTTTCAGTTTAGAGTGTGTGGAATATGAAGAAAGGACTGTGAGAGCTTGAAGGCTCATGGATATGGTGTTTCCTTGTCTCTCTCCCCTCTTTGAACACACTTCCTCTATTGTTCTGCAAGTCTTGGATCTGGTCTTACATCTCTTGAAGTGTAGGGTCTAGATGCATAGGGTGTTCTATTTGAAGTTGCACTTTTCATTCATTCAAGTCTTGAATTTTTTGTTGGAGGTTTTGAAGAGAGGCCACGATTCTCTCCAGGGTCATCTCCATGGTGCTTAGTAGGGTTAGAAAGTAGTCTTGCGAAACTATTATGGGAGCTTTAGACTATGCAAAAGAGACTAGACTAGATGCAAGATTTGTTACAAAAAATCTGATTACAAGATAATCCCACATAGGGGCATGAGGTACAATGATAACTTAATAAAATATAGAACATCCCACAACTTAGGACCATAGGTATAGACAACAGGACTCTAGGTATGGATACAAGATACTAGAATTACAAGATCTCTCTCAATGGGGATGAGCAAGATACAACATAGTACTAGGCAAGTTCTTGTACTATGAGATTACAAGGTGATGAGACAACATGAGTATAATAGAATAAAAGACAAGACAAGATACCATGACTAGACAAGAACTAGAATTGGAACTCAAAGTTACTTACTTGGAGGTCTCAACTCCTTGAGCTTCCAAGACTAGTATTGGCAAGACTGAGGAGTTCTATAGTGAGCCCCTCCTTTTATAGGTGTTGGAGGGTCACCTAAAGATCTTCTAGAATGTTCCATGATGACATCTTCAATGATGTAACTGATGACATGGAATATCTTCTAGAAGGTTTGATGATGACATGGAAAGGGAGCGGGTTCGCATCGTTGGCTCGAGGATGTCCCATTAAGGGTGTGTTCGCATGGGGTGTGGATTCATATGGCATGAGTAAGAATCAATCCGTACACTTGATCATAGTATATCTGTGACATTATCACTCTACTATTGGTATACTCTAATAGCATGTTCATGATGCAAATGCTAGCTCATGACATCTTTTGTTCTATTTGAAACTATTCTTCATTCAAATTTAACACAAATTTTGAAGTGCTAGTACATTCTTCTAAAGTAAGTTTATATATGAACCATTCCAATCCACATAATTTATTGAGATCTATCCACATATTATCAAATGTATGATACTTAAGGATAGGCCTTTTTCTAATTTTCACAATGTATTGATACTTTAATATGAACATACTCAAATGTACCTAAAACTTGCTAATTTGGATTAAGCCTAACAATTGAAACTACAAGGGAACCATGCAATTATATCTAAGAATTTTAGTCATAGAGAGAGCACATGACCTTTTTTTAGATGATACCCATAGTATCACACTTCTCTACCGAATCATCTAGTTTTACTATGTCTCTTAAGTGTTTTAACAACTCTTAGGAATTAGTCTTCTCAAATCTACATTCTTAGTGATTGAGAAGAAAGAAATGGTCAGATGTAAGAGGTAAGAGATACATTCCTAGTGATTGAGAGAGAAGCAATGGTGGGATGTGAGGTTGGAGCTATGAAGTGTAAGAGGGTTGAGAGAGAGAGAAGCATACAAAAGATTTTTGTGGATATAATAAATGATATCCTTATTCTTTATTATCTTGACTTATATATGACTATACATTGTATACGTATACAAGGGGTGTCCTCCCAACTATAGGTCATTGATCTTTATGCCAACACTCCCACCCCCCTTAAAGGCCAATGTGTCTTTATGGAAATATAGGAAGAAAGTTAAGATACTATCCAATGAACATTAGCACTCTACAAGTCCTCAAAAGGTAGATTGTTTGTGTTAAGATTTGTAGAAATATCATATATATGGAGCTTGACAAGTCCAATGTGCTTGTCCTTAAGAACTTCCCTAATGAACTGATACTTCACTTAATGTGTTTCATTCTTACATAAAATATAGGATTATGTGCTAACAACTAAAGGATATTGTATCACAATGCAATATAGGCATTGCTCCTACAAGGCCCAAATCTTCGACTAGAAAAGTAAGCTATATAGATTCCTTGTAGGCCTCAATGGTTGCAACAGGATTTTCCTTGTAGTGGCAGACAAATACATATATGGTTGCAATCAAGAGAACTAAGAGAATCTACCACCTATGAAAGTGAAGACAAATTTATAGTAGATCTCTTGGCATCTACACTCTTGAACAAACTCAATATCTACATATCGAGAATGCATAAATCCTTCCTTTAGAAGCACATACACATAGATCTAGTGCCATTCAAGTATTTCATAATACTCTTTATTGCCTCTCAATACTTCGAGCACAAGACTTCCATATATGTTAGCAACTCCCACTATATAGGTGATATCTAGACATATACTCGGGTTGGTGACTCATGAATATATGTGTGCATCATGTGGGCTTAAATTAATGTATTTTTGAAATACCATTTGTATACTGTTTTACATACAAAAGGGTGTAATATAAATGGGTTATTTATAGATTGAATAGAAAAGGGTTATGTTTTATTCAAGGAAAATTCATAGATAAGGATATTTATAAATAGGCCTTAAATGCAGGTAATGTAGAGGATATACATACAATGAACCTCTTGATGTCATATACAACCATGGCATACATCAAGATACTAATTGTAGATGCATAAGAAACCTTGGTCATTTTAGTCTTTTGCTCATATTACTTGGGGTTATCCTTTTGCATAAGTTTAAAATATGGAGACAATGGAAATAGAGTATCTTTTTGTCTAGATCTTGCATATAGTATATATATCAAGAATATGACTACCATTCCTCAAGTCTTTTATATAAAAGGTTTCATGTAACCTTTTATTTAAATAGTCCACATCCATTATGTACTTTCCTGCAATCAACATGTCATCCACATAAAGAATCAAGATCAGAAGGCTACCATCCCTAGCCTTCTTAGTACATAGGTAGTAATAATGTCACTTCTAGTATACCTTGAGATTGCATAAAGGCACTAAAATTATAAGACCATTCCTTAGGAGCCTACCTCAAAGAATATAAGCTCTTATGCATCTTACACACTAATTCCTCACCTTCCACATCAAACTGATCATGTTGTTGCATTTAAATATCCTCATGCAAATCTCCATGCCTAAAATTGATCTTTACATCCATTTGAATCAACTTAGTATCCTTAGATACTAGTGAAAAGATCTCATCAAAGTCAATCCCCTTATCTTGCTTAAATTTTGGCTACCAACATTGCCTTGTACTTAGGCAATACATTAGGTATAGAATAGGAAAGTTCCAATCTATAAGCCAAGTCTCCCATGTGCTTAAGGATCTTGTATGGCCCATAGAATTTTCAAGCAAGCTTATTGCTTGAGCCATCCTTCAAAGTGAAATATTGAGACTTACGCACTTTTAGAAATACTAACTCTCCTTCTTGAAACTCCATGGGACACCTCTTCTCATTAGCATACAACTTCATCTGCTCTTAGGCTTTCTTGAGCTTCACTTGGCATTGTTGAAGAAGGGTTTTCATTCACTCTAACTCTTCTTTCCCATTAGGATTAATCTTCTCACTAAAGAGAGCTATAGAAAGGGACTCTTTACATCCATACAACACCTCAAAGAGAGAAACTGTTGAGAATCAGCAATCACACTCACTCAAACAGCCTCTTTGTATGGAGCTTCAAGGTCAAGGATATGCAGGCTAACCTATCCCATATGCACAATGGTGCCTACTATAGTTTCCTACTTTCCTATAAAGCATTGTACTTGCTTCCTTTTCTAAATGCAATGATAGTAATCTTTTATTTTCAGTGAAGTGTCAATGTCATTGTCCACATACACAAGATTGTGTTTATGAGTCCAAGTCTCAATCTTGGAACCTAATTCACTTGTGTAACAAACAGTGTCTTTTCCATCATGAGTCCACACTTCTCCTTCCATCCTCCATAGCTTCCGCCTTTGCCATGCTCTAGATCCCGCATTTCTCACATGGTATCAGAGCCCAGTTGGGCATGGCATTGCTTCTCCAACCTCTCTTGATTCCTCTCAACCTCAATCTAGCTCAATGTCAGATCATGACTTCCTCTCCCAACTCTACTCTCACTGAAGCTTCCATGGCAGCCATAGCCAGCAGCACCCTGTCAGATTGAGCTGCTTATATCTCACTCCGCAGGTCAAATCTCTTGGAGCTTCCTTCTGGAAAAGTATTCCCCAACTCACAAAGCTTCCCTATATCACATCAATCCAAGACATTTGACCATCTGGAGCTCAGCAATGTAAAAATTCTCAATCTCTGCTCTGTGTCTGCCATAGTCAAATAGGACCTACCTCACTTGGAGCTTCAATAACTTCTCAACCAGGCCACTTCAGCTCTTGATTTCTTCTAGGGAGTTGTTTCTCTACTCAAGGCGCTTCATCCTGGCACAAAAATCGATCACACTGCTGTGCCCTGACCCCGACATTGCACAAATTCGTCATCGATGTCCTGAACTGCACCGAATCTGTTTGAGCTGCCTGCGTGCTTCATACAGTCCACGATCTTGACGATTATCATGGGGCTTTGATAGCCCATGAAGTCAGCTTCCTAGACATGTAAAATTTTTTGAAAATGATCAATTATAGCTCCTGCAATGTTGAAAAAACCAGGCCCCTGTCTTAGAAACCCTAATTCCACCATAGCCAAAATTTCTCAAGCTTTTTTTTCCTCAGTTTTTCTTTCTCCTGACACTCAACCCAAGCCTCTGTCACTCTAATCCATTGACCCAGCATCAAATCAAGGAGGGGAAGGACCTGAGAAGATTGAAGAATGACCGAACGATCCCGAACAAGAAGAATCAAGCTCAACATCAACACTGACATAGTGTGTTTTCACACTGTCACTAACTGTGTCTCTTGACACACTACATTCTGCTCTTCTACTGATAAAATCTCAAAATTCTGGTGTTGATTTGCTGCTGATCTTGCAACCTCAACATGGGAAAAGACTCTCCAAATGCTCGATTCAAAGGAGTCAGGTTTCACACCTGGCAAACCCGCATCAAGCTCATCTTGATGAAAAAGGGTCTCTGGGCCATCACAAATGGCAAAGAGAAGAAACCTCGGGACGTGGACCTTGCAACTACTTGGCAAAAGAATGATGTCAGAGCCCAGGCCATTATCAAACTGGAGCTAGATGACAGTTATATCCACCATGTGGATAACTGTAAGACCTCACAGGATACACGGAAAAGACTTGACACCCTGTTCGGTGCACAATCTAAATCATCAAAGTATGGTCTCCTGATTGAGTTCTTCAGGCTTGAAATGAAGTCCAGCACATCACTTGCCACACATCTCAATTACATGGAAGGACTCCTAACCCAACTTGCAGGAATCAACATTAAAATGGATGAAGATGTTTGCATCGGTGTTCTACTTAAGAGTTTGCCTCCTGAATATAATAAAATAAAACTCTAACTTCCATACACATCCCACACATAAAACCCTAATTTTCACACACCCATTCACCCATCCACACACACTTACCCATTTTACCTCGCATACGCTATGCACTCCCATACCCTTTCTCCTACTTACACACATTATCCATGCACACCAATTTTTAAAACCATACCCTCCTCATGCCCTGCACATGCACCTTACCCTCATGGCCCTTCACTCACCCTTATACACTCCCTTGGTAGCACTTGCATACATACTTTGTGTACTCTAGCACTCATACCATTTACACACATTCTTATAGATAGGGACTTAGCACATTGCATTTCACTAAGTTAAGTAGAGGTTTACTCTTTCATTAGGCATTAGGATTCACTATTGCACTATTGGCACTAGGGTACACTTGCACTAGGCACTAGAGTTCATTCTCACTAGAATTCACTCTCATGAGGTAAGTTTACTCTCGTGAGCATACTATTGTGGAGTTCCCTCTCATGAGTTCTCATTCTTGTGCGAGTTTGCTCTCATTGAGTTCATTCTCACTAGGTGAGTTCATTCTCGTAGAGTTCACTCTCGTAGAGTTCGCTCTTGTAGAGTTCACTCTTGCGGAGTTCACTCTCGTGAATTCACTCTCGTGAATTCACTCTCGTGAATTCACTCTCATAAAGTTCACTTTGGCAGAGTTCACTCTCGCAAGGCTCACTCTTGCTCTCACTAGAGTTCACTCTCGTGAGTTCACTCTTGTGGAGTTCACTCTCATAGAGATCACTCTTGCAGAGTTCACTCTTGTGCAAGTTTTCTCTCGTAGAGTTCACTCTCACTGGCTCATTCCCATAAGGTCATTCTCGTGCATTCCACCACCACCTTCACTCTACACCCACTTCACTCTCATATATATAAGCTCACTCTTTTAAGTTTTCTCTTGCATTAGGGTTTTATACTTGCTCTCAATTTACTTTTTCATGCAATAGGCACTCTATCTTACACCAAGTACATGTGCACTCCCTATTAGGACAACATTTCCACATCATTGACTTCTAAATGATTGTGTACAGTTCTTGAGTTGTTTACACAAATGCACATGGCATTTGAAACAAAAGTAACAAATGCAAGTCTGATTCCACATCTCTTTCTTTTCTTGAACTTGTAATTGATAGGGAATCTATTTTGAATTTGAATGAGATTCAAAGAATCATTAACCTATTTTTAATTTTAATGAGACTCAAGGAATCATTAAAGTGATAAAACATCCAACAATCCATCATAGCCTAACCTAAAATCTCACGTTGATTTTATTGTATGCACTTGTGAAATGGTAAGGAGATTCCTTCTCCTTCCCGAGAGTGGACTCATAGCCCAAAACCAACCAAAACAAGCTCCAATCTTACGTCCTCTCTTGGCATTGGGCCAATCCTTGAGACCACATCCTCCAAGGATCTCATTGATCAAGTAATTGACCTAGTCAACCTAGAAGCCCTAGGACACCACCCTAACACAATGGACAAGGCCACATTTCTAAACTCTCTTCCATGAGATGTCTGGGAGTCCTTGGATAGCTACCAACAAGCTGCACACTTTGACTGTGCTCGACTCTCCCATAAAAACCTCGAGGAAAAAATCATGTCCCTCAAAGACCAAGAACCTAGCACCTTTAGCAAGATCCTGAACACACCATGGACACAAAGCAAGAACTTTTGAACACGAAATCCAAACTAGATGGACTTAAGAACATGATGTTGAATGTAGGAATGTCCAGATCAACAACTGACACCCTAATAGACCTCGTTCAATGTAGGTTCTTTGATCACACCGATTTTCTCATTGTGGGAGATCACATCGCTCAAACATTTCTTATTGGGATAGGTAACACACCTACCTACAGAGACCAAGCCAAAGTACCCCTTGTGGCCAAGAAAATTGACAAGTACAATGATAGAGATGATCTATATAGCTTCATAGAGCAAATTGAGTAAGTTTTTGAGGCCAGTAACCTTCTAGATGATGCCAAGCAGGCTCAAGCTTTTGGGCTCTCTGCATGAGTGAATAGGGTCGTACTTGGTTTATTGGCCTCGATGCAATTGAGAAGAATTCCTTCATAGCTCTTAAGACTCTCTTCATTAAGTGATTCATTGAGGCAAGATATGGGGACAATTTAATTGTCCAACACATGAACAAAGAGCAACAAGACGAAGAGAGCATGCAAGACTATGTGTCTAGATTGAAAGGACTATATAACTGAATCCCATTGGCAGAAAAACCAACTGCCAAAGTAGTTATGAAGGCTTTCATCAAAGGTATCTATGATGAAATCTAGAATCTAAATCTAAAACTAGTAGAGGCAAACTTGAGTTAGAAAACACCCAAACTCAGCATCTCATGGGGTTGATGTGATGAAACAACAATAAGAACTCTTGAGAATGATCGACTCATTTAGGCAATCTCGACCATATCAACAAAATATGTAGTGCATACATTATGGTGGTGATAACTTTCCATCTAAATGCTCTTGATAGAGTAGAACTTGCACAAATTGTGGGTGATTTGGTCATGAGGCATCTACTTCCAGCGATCCTAGGCAGCTTCCCTATGATGCACCCTATGCAAATCGTGGGCTCTCATATCCACAACCACAATAAATGTCTCTTGTTACTCCCCCAAATCAGAGAGTTGTATCTCCTTGATTTGACATTAACCCATCTGGCATCCCACGACCCTCAGGCCCCCAATCATAACTCACCCACCTATTGATTCCCCAGTCCATTTTGTTGAAGACTCCACCAAAGTTGATGATTATACAAACCTATATGTATCATATGATGAAGAAGGAAACATAGTTCTTATGGACTATAGACCAGTCCCAATCATGATGTTAGAATGAGGTAGAGGGTGAGACTTGATGCAACCTTGTGAGATTCTTGCTTGTTGAGCTTGTGACCCAATCACATCTCCACAGTGTCCTAGAAAATAAAAACAACCAAAGGAGAATGAGGTTGACCAAATGTGTCCTGAATGCAGAATAACTCATATGTATCTTGATTGTCCCAAGAGGAAAGCCAGCTCTAGTAAAGCTATATTACCCACTATGCCCATGACTCTCTTTGCAGTAGGAATGGTAAAAGATGAGGATGTGATTCCCATCTTGATTGATGCCATTACTTGAGTGCAAGCTAAGTTATAAGGTGGTGTTAGTATCCCTAGCCCATCTCTAGCTATTGGCCTCGGGGGGGGGGGGGGGGGGGGGGGGGGGTCACTATATATATATTCTCTATATAACGTGTGTTCATGGCCTATTTATAAATAACCTAACCTATGAATTTTTCTTGAGTAAAACACAACCCTTTTCTATTCAATCTATAAGTAACCCCTTTATATGACACCCTTCTATATGTAAAAAATGTATAAAAATGGTGTTTTAAAAACCCCTTATTTTGAGCTCACGTTATATATACATATATTCATGAGTGACCCCCCCAAGCTATTGGCTCTATCATTGGAAAGAAGAATGCAAAGAAGAAAACTAAGTGTGGTGCTCTCAAGCTCAAGAGTAATGGGGGGACCTCAATTCCTACAATTGCTTCTAGTGCTAAGCAAGCTACATCTGCTCCACACACTAAATTGGGTTGCATCGGCCAAAGTACATGAATACCTTGACCCCGAGCATCAACTTAAGTTGATTAGAAAGGTGAAGAATTGGGTGGAAGAGGCACAAGTTGAAATTAGGGCTAAAGAAGCCAAGGATTACAATCACATGGCATTGATATAGCATACTTCCCTTGGCCTCAACAATTGGCCCTGACACCTTTGGAAGATCTACTACTAAGCTTATTGGCACACAACTTCCTACCCAAATCAACCAAGGAAGTTATAGTATCAGGAAGTAGACTCTAGTCTTTTAGCTGCCCTAGCCTCTACAAGTGTCTCCATCCCATTGGGTGTGCTCTTCAAGACCAATCTTGCCATTTGGACAACGTTCAAGACTTGGATTGATGGAAGTAATGAAACCCATCCTATTGCAGACAATCCACAACCTCCATTTCCTAGCTCCCCACTTACCCCCATCCTTGGTGCTCTTGAAGTTGCCACGTTTTGGGAGGGTGTTGAACAACATGCAGTTCTATCTGTGGAAGCACTTGGTGATTTGCCAATTGAGCCTGTCCACTTTCATCTCATTATTGATTATGGTTCTAAGGTGCACCCCCTGGGTGTGTTGAAGGACTAGTTGGTGAAGATCGCTAGTGTCAAGTTCTCTGTCACATTTGCAGTCATGAAAGGAGTTGAATATGACCTATTGCTTGGCTGACCCTCGATGCATAATGCATGACTCATTGAAGATTGGGGCAATGGTCTAGTCTTTTTGGGAAATTGTATTGAGGCTCTGTGCATTGAAATGGATAGTTGGAAGACTACCTCGATCGTCCTTGATGCTATTTCTAGCTTCTTGCATGGTGAGGACATCTGTCCCCCAACATAAAAGCCCTTGAATAAATATGTTCCATGCCTCAAAGATAAGCAGATTGACTCTTATTCTTGCCACCTTGGATATTTCATTCACTGAAGAAGGGGAGTACAAAGAAGCTAACAAATGTTTGAGTCAACATGGACTTACGGAAGCTCCCATAATAAACAAGTTTTATATTCCTGAAAAACTTCGTACAATGCCATTGTTCATGATGCATGTTGGCCCATCACAAACATCTAAGCCAAAAGGCTTCCATGCACCTATTGATCACCTTTAGTGCCATAAACTCCTCTCATCATGGAGAACAACCTTCAAAAATGTGGATATTTGAAGAGCTCTTAACATGTCCCATATGGCATTGGACTGAACCCCATCAAGTTTCTTTTGATTATCATAATAACATTATTATCTCCTTGCTACCCTGTGATGACTCTAACATAGAGGAGGATAGTGACTTTGAAGATGAATCAACTAAGTATGAAAGTGATACCAATTCTGACATAGACTATGACTCTAATGAAATAACAATTGAGCAAAACACAGTTGACCAAAAACCCTCCAAACATCTCACTTTGCACATTGATGTTGGCCTGGTCCGTGTTAAATCTGACCTAGAATGGTTGGAGAACCTGAAGGCCATGGGTTACACTCGGCTGTTGGAATCCCACACTTTTGACCTTGCTTCCAACCTTGATCTATTTACTACTACTGAGCCCTACCTTTTGATGATCCACCAATGTTAAAGGGGTCTAATTCTAAGTTCGATACTAGCATTGACCGCTCAAATCCTAAAATCGCAGCAGCCTACCCCAGCTCCCTACTCCAAGATGAACTTGTTGGTCCACTTGAGAAGGGAGCATCTTGAGAAAGTCCAAAAGAACCCTGACTCTAACCCCATCTCTCAATGTAAGCCCAAGGATCTTCCTAAATCCTTTACTCGCTTCAAGAAAGGGGACCAGATTGTCATTATGCTTGGTGCCATGCACCAAGGTGCAACTAGTCATTTTCTGTTGATCATAAAGCTCTACTTTATCTTGTGAACAAGCCATGTGCTACTAGTAAAATAGCTTAGTGGTTATTACTTTTTCTTAAGTTTGATTTCTCTATGGTATTTCTTTCAACTTCAACAAGAGGCACAATTGTTCAAGGTTGATCTCACACCCCATTGGGAAGATGATATTGTTGTTATTCTAGAGAATGGAATTCTTGAATGGCCTAGTGAGAAGACTTGTCTCACTCACTTATTGATTAAGACCAAATCCTACTAGATGATTCTTGGTCAACTTTATCGACTAGGGTAGGATGGTCTCCTTCGACAATGCATGTGTGAACATGACATGGAGCACATACTCCAAGAAGCCCATGGAGGCATTTTTGGTGGCCATTTTGATGGTCAGGCTACAACATGTAAGGTTTTACAGGCCTAGTTGTGGTGGCCCATCTTGTTCAAGGATGTGACATGTTTTGTCAAGCATTGAGGCACAAGCCACATGCAAGAATGATGCCTGTACAATGGCGAAGTCCTTGTGGGAACAAGTGATTTCTCACTTTGGCTACCCGATTGAGTTTGTTAGTGATCAAGGGACTCACTTTTTGAATGAGGTCATTGAGCATTTGCTCTCTACCTTTCCCATTATCCACTGCAAGTCATCTCCATATTATCATCAAGATAATGGCTAGGTAGAGTCCACCAACAAGATTTTTCTTAATGTGTTGACCAAGATTGTTTCTGCTTCACGCTCTGATTGGGATGATAAGCTTATGCTTCCATTTGGGCTTACCACACACCTTTTAAGACTGCAACTGGCTAGACACTCCATTCCAACTCACCTATGGCACTGACGCTATTATGCTAGTTTAGTTTCTCATCCCAAGTCTTTACATTGGAGTATATGAGCATTGCAAAGGCACTAGTGCTTGGACCAACTACCTTATGGAGTTTGAACACCTCACTGAAACTTGCATTTTGGTCACATATGCCCTCCTTGTTTAAAAATCGCAATGTAAGGCTTGGTTTGATCGACATGTGCAACAATGTTTCTTTGATAAGGGTGCTCTTGTATTCTCTTAAAGGCCACGAGTAGAAATTGAAACTTAATGGCCTAGGACCATATCGTGTTCATCAAATTAGTAGGATGGGCAATGTTGAGCTTGAAACCCTGGAGGGGGAAGGCCTTGGACACTTCAATGGTAGCCACATTAATAAGTATTAACCTCTAGGCCATTACTTCCATGAACATCCCATGCACCCTCCTGATGTTCTTGTTAGCAAGGTCATGGTGGCTGAATAAATATGGTATGAGCAACCTCAGTAGAAGGTTGATGGTCATTAGCTGGCTTCACCTAGTCTGATGTAGAACTCCTGTTCATTTTTCAACTTATGAGATGTTTCCATCTCTTTAATTGACCTCGAGGATGACTTTGTCATCCCCCTAGCCTTCCTTTTGATCTAGTTGACTGCTATCAAGTAGATTACTATACTAATGCTCTCATTGATAAATGTTTTGACTTCAAAACCCTTCCATATAACCTTTGGATGGATTTGGGCCAACCCACCTTGTCACCCACTCACACTAAGATTCACCCCTATGGTGGCAAACCCTACTAGCTATTGGGAAAACGTAAGCTTTTTCTTATTGTTGCAAATGAGAGCATCCCTCTTCATTTTTATGTTCTTTCAAACTGAGAGGATGTGGGAAAGGAACTTCTCTTGGATCAATCTTTTAAGTATCGGGTTCCCTACACCATCAACTATGTTGATAAGTGCACTTGCCCATGTTTTTTCTACTTTTAGTAAAGGGGATCCTTCTACAGGGCAAACAGGACCACATGAAGACGAGCTTGTCCCACTGCCTCCTTCCCCAAGGCCTAAAGAGCAACAACACGCAGACACCTCCACAGAAAGAAAGGCAGGACTAAGAGAAAGAAGAAAGCAAATGGTGGAGGAGACAAGGAGAAAATGGAATACCAAGGGAGTGAGGGCACCCCACACACCTATCCCACCATGTGTGGATGACACCCTAACAAGCTTTCACATCAACCTCATAATCTGGGAGAGGCAAGAAATGGCAAGGATCCCCTTCGATCTCAACTTCCAATTCCCCACCACCCTACGTAGAGTGTTACCTATCAAGGTGGTGGAGGAGGTAATTAACATCAGAAGCAGGCTCGGACAAAGATGGCTGGAGGAGAGAGAGCAAAACCTCACATTATGGGCCACAGAAGATGCCAAATTTTGGAAAAATAAGGTTTTTGAAGTACCATAGTGTCGTGATGCTATGCGGACACTATGTGAAAAAGCACAAAATGCATCATCATCCGACTTCTTTATTGATCTAGAGAGTCAATGTGATCTGAGTCATTAGTACTAGTGTGAGTTGCATGGATTATCCAAAAATACTAGATTTTTGGATAATTTTATCCTATTTTTTATATTATTTATTGTAAAAATCTAAAAAGTTTAGAAAAGCTTCTAGATTAGGATGGCATGCAAAAAGCAAGTGGCTTTTTCACTTAGTTTTGAGATTTTTTGTAAAAAATGACAAATTGGCAAAATCACGCACGTCACGATCATTGTTGATAGGCTGAAAACTACAGTTTGAACTGGAAGAGGAAGAAGAAATGATCTAGGAGATCCATGACCAGGTGTCTTGTTCTAGGGTTTTACCCCCTTTCGGAGCCAATAGAGCCATCAGATTTGGGTTCTAAGAAGTAGAGGAGTAGTTATTTATGATCCACGTTTTTGTTCTACGAGGGAGCTCCATGAAATCTAATGCTTGGAGAGTACTTTCAAGTAGTGCCAAACAAAGGATTTCAGGTTCTATCAATACATATTGATTTAATTCATTGTGCTTTGTCATTATTGTGTTTACCTCTTGTGTAATCTTTATCTTTCTTCCATCTCCTATCTCTACTTTCTTCAACCTCTAATCCCCGGTGGATATGAACTTTCGACAAAGACCCCTCTGACATTGGTCAACCCAACATGAAAGGTCGTCAGAAGAAAGAAAGACAAGAAGGGAGAACCTTCGAACACAATCTCAAGTGTTGTTTTGCAATAGTTGGTACAAAATATGAATATGCTTATGCAATTATAACAACAACAACAGGTAATGCAAGCTTCTGCTCAAACAAAAAGTGTTGTGATGAATGCTTTGCAAGCAGTTGAGCATGAGGTGAGGTTATTCAATGGCAGGAATGTATTTGCATATGTACATATCTATGCTCAAAAGATGGAATTATTTGGGGTGGCTCAACCTGCATGGAGCCAGTATTTTGTACGTGTTACTGTACATGAACTGAAAGCACGGATTACTAAATTATACTTACAAGATGCTAACTGGGTAGCTTTCAAGAAGACACTAAGGGAAGAATTTTATATTGAAGATACCAGTTTGATTACGTATAATACTTTTTAGGAGTGGGTTTTACAACCCAATAAGGGTCTTTTGGCTCCAGAATTGTTAAGAGAATTTGAAATTCAATTTGAGCAGATGGATATTGTAGAACAGCATGCTCTTTCAAGTCAGAAAATTAAATTGTTTCTACAGGCAGCTGATCTTGAGCTTCGAGAGAAGCTTGATGATTTGCTGGAGGATCATACTACAGAGACAGGTCTTAAAACAGAGTGGAGACATGTCAAGGAAGTTGTTACTACACTTGTGAAGAAGCATAGAAGAAGAAAAATATTGCATGTCTCTAGCTTGCCCACTGTTACGAGCAAGACAGTTGATGTATCCAATAAGCCACCTACTTTTGTGGCTAACCCTATGGCTGTACCTACTATTGTTCCCTCTGTTAGGGAAGATGTCTTAGATGAATTGGTCAAAGGCATGCGGGATCTTCAATTGAAGGTTGCAAAATTGGATGAAAAAGAACAAGCGGATAGGTGTTTACCGCAGCACAGAGGAGTGGGAAATGGAAATAAAGAAAAGAAGGAAAAGGCACCTTAACTAGCAACTAGACCCTGGAAAAAATTTAAATGCACGGGCACGATCCTCAAGAAGTCTTAGAGTCGCCCAAGGAGAGTAAAAGAATAAAAAGCGCACCATTAAGTGCGAAAACGCTTCCAAAACCTTGTAAGAGAGCACCAGGCTCACTCCTGTGCAAATTATATGCATTACTTGGGGATAGAATAGACTAGAACGGTGGAAAATGAGAAATGGGCCTAGGCTAATGGCCGGCCATGTAAAAAATGGGGATGACCGCCCATGAAAAGTAGGGCATGTATATAAAGTTCAAAAGTGAATGGGAAGCTCATTCTTGTGTGTGGCCAAAGCTTCTTCTTCTTCTTCTCTTGTTTCTTGCCTTCTTGCTTGTGCTTGAGAGAGGGATTGAGAGAGTGTGAGGGAGTGATTGTGTGGGAGTGAGGGATCTTGGAGAAGAAGCTCTCCATCTCCTCTCTTCATCTTCCCCTCCTCTCTTCTCTTCTCTTGTCTCGCGTGTGGCTATGGAGGATGAAGCTCATGGGAGAGGGGTTGAGGTTGCTTGAGCTTGCCTCAAGGATCGTGGAGCTACCGGTGTGCAAGAAAGAGGGGGGTACTCGATCAAGCAACAAGGTAAGCTCACTACACCCGTAAGGTAGGCATTGCGCGTCAGCTATGTGAGAGGTAGCCATGGCCGCTCGGTTCGAAACACTTGAGAAATAAGTGGTCTGTAGGTCTCGGGGTAAAGCTCAAAGCTCCCCTCCATTTTGATTCCGTTTCCGGGACTAACAGAATCAAGCCTTGAGCACCACGCACATCGAATCGAGCATAGAAGTAGGGTTTGCAGCCTGAACCGGTGCTCGAGATAACAAGGAGATTTAGGAGGGTTTAATCCGTGAAACAAGTAAGTATTTGGGTTTGTTGGAAGCATTAGATTAGGACTACCATTCTGCATTTCTGTTTTGCATATTGGCTGCACTAGATTAAGGTTAGATTAGAGTAAGAAAAGAGAGAACAGAGGTTCTGGCCGCCGCTGCTGGAAACAGGGAAACAGGGGACTAGATTCAAGTTTGTGGGTGAAACAGGGAAAGGGAACTGGCTGTAAGGTTTTGCAGTGCTGGTAAAGGACCTTAAGAGGCTTGGGAGGCTAGGACAAACCTCATTTCTTTGGTTAGCCTTGAGAGAGAGAGAGAGAGAGAGCTTCTGGTTCACGGGAAGAGGAAACACTACCACGATTCTAGGTGCCATCGATTCGTGCTGCTCCAAGTGAGTCTGGTGTTTTTCAATAGTGCTCTAATCAGATATGGGAAGTCTGTAGTGATTGTGTGCAGCAAACATTAAGAGGGATCCAAACGCGTCGGAATCGCGCCCGCCACCGATGCAGTCGGTTAGTGGTCCGATTCCCAGAATCGGACCACCCGAGTCCTGGAGTCGGACCGCCGTCCGATTCCCAGAATCGAACCGTCCGACTGAGGGAGTCGGACCATCCCTGTCCGATTCCTAGAATCGGACACCCCGATCGGACGTCCCACGTGGCACTCGGACTGCCCATTAGAGTCGAACCATTAGAGTCGGACCATCGTAGCCAGACTTGGACCAGTCCATAGTCGGACCACTTTGAAAATAGGACCACCCTCCTGGTCCGATTCCCAGAATCGGACCACCAGGGTCGGATGAGTCCTAGAATCGGACCAACCCTGTCCAACTATTAGAGTCGGACGAGACCTGTCCGATTGCAAGAATCAGACTTTTCGACTCCTAGAGTCGGACCAGATCTATCCGATTCCCAGAATCGAACCATCCTGCCAGAAGGAAAAGATAAGGATCTTTTGCTGGCCTTGCCACAGACCTGACCCCAGGACGCAACCCTGAATACCCCCAAGACCCAGTTTGACCATTAGAACCTCAGAGACCAATCGAACTTAGGGCAGAATAGAAAACACAGTACAGACCCGCAGAAAGACCGTAGAATAGCCGGGAACCGAGTTGAGAACTCAAATTAGGATGGGAATGTGGGTGGAAACAAGGTGGAGTTTGCATTAAACGCTGTCTGCATCGGCACTTCACTCTTGTGCCCCACTAAGTCTGCACAGCAAGAAAAGAGAAAAGCCTGTTTTCGCACCAAGCACCACAAAAGCACTAAGCACAACGTGTGAATAAGAATCGTAGCTGCTTTCGAATAACAAGGAACACACCAAGATATCTAATAACATTAAGGAACCCACTAGTAGGAGAAGACCCCAAGACTTAGACAGGTGCCTGAGTGCCCTACTGGCAGTACTACCTGGAGAAGACACGAAGACACGGGAAGCAACAAGATAGAGGAGTGGAAGCTACCGGAGCTGATTGGATTCATTGACAACCTCGTGGATCTGGAAGCAGAAACAATGTCGGGATCAAGAGGTGAACAAGGGGAAGACCAATTAGACTTAGGAGAATTTCCAACCTCGGTCCAGGAACTGGTCCACGGCTACGATCTACTCACCAGGACCGTGATCCAAGGTAGACCTGTAGAGGAAGTGGTAGCTAACCTGGAGGAGGAGAAAAGAGCTATCAAGAGAGCGCTGGAAGGAATAATTGCCTACAACCATGAGCAAAGGGCTAGAAGGCTGCAGCAAGACGTGGATATGTACGAGGCTAGACAAGTACTAGACCTAGCTAGGGCAGCCAAGTCCGGACCGAACGTAGAGAGGGAACGGGTAGCAGAGGTTGGCATGACATTGAGTGAACTAGTGGAAAAGCGACTCATGGACAATACATCCGTGGAACAGAGTGCTACTGCCCTAGCCACCCCGTTACTATCAAGATTGGGAGTCACACAAGGGGCTAAAGGGTAGGCTAGAATCTCCATAGTAGCAAAACAACTAGCTCGATACGAACCTAGCAATGACCCGTACAGCTTCATGGAGCAGTTTGAGCAAGTATGTGAGGCGAACGGTCTTACTGACCCTGCGCAGCGAGCTCAAGCCTTCGGCCTGTGCTTAGGTGACAAGGGGAGGACCTGGTATTCTAGTCTCGATGATGCAGAACGTACAAACTTTGCTTGCCTTAAGGGCCTCTTTATCAAGAGGTTTTCCGAGGTGGGATATTCAGATAATCTCATTGTTAGGTTGATGAATATCAGTCAAAGGGAGAAGGAGCACGTTAGGGATTACGTCACTTAGGTGCGCAGCCTCTACAAGAGAATCCCTGCCAATGAGTGATCTACCGAGAGGGCAATGTCTACAGTGTTCATGAACGGGATTCGAAGTGAGGAGCTCTACAAGGCTTTGGCCAGTAACTCCACCTTACAATGAGACGTGCTAGCTCGAGTCTTCAAGGAGGCAATACGCGTAGATGATCAACTCAGGGAACGTAGCATGAGGACTATCAACAACCGAGATAGTGCAAGCCAGAGGAGAGATCAACCACTTTGGGGGAAAAAGCAACTGCTAGCGTGCAGGATAAGGGAAAGAGTGTAGACCACGACCAAGGGATGGCAAAGATGAGAATGGAGATTGCACGGTTGCAAGAGCTCATGAGAAAGCCTGTGAGATCGCATGTACAATGTGTGTACTGCGGTGGCAATCACCTCCCAGTTGAGTGCCAAGATCCTAGATCTTGGCCGTGCTCAAATTGAGGTAGATTCGGGCATGATGCAATGCATTGCAGAATTTCGAGGAGATTCCCATACACGCAGCAGTACAACCCTCCATACTTAGGTAATAGGCCACCTAATTTCTTTGGCAGGGGAGCCCAGTTAGCTCTTCTAGCACCGACTGACTCAAGACTTGCCGTGCCTAGGCTAGAGATGAACCCAACTGGTATACCCAGGCCACTAGGGCCTTTTGTGACTCACCCATCTAGTGATGCTTCTGTTCACTTTGTGGAGGAGCCTAATGAGAAAGAGACATATGTCAATTCGTACATATCCTATGACGAGGAGGCCAGTCCTGATGGACTATCGGCCAGTGCTGGTGATGGCTTTAGGAAGAGAAAGAGGCAGAGGCTTTGGAGGGCCCAGCCAGGATCCAGTAACATGCTGGACTTGCGGCCACCTAGGCCAGATTTCATCACACTGCCCAGAGCGAGAACAAGCTAACAAGGACAAAGCGGATCTCTGATGCGCAGAGTGTGGAATCACACATCTGTTTCCTCACTATCCTAGGCAGAAGCCATCAACCAGCTCTGCCAACATGCCATCGGTGCCTTTGGGGCTCTTTGGAGTGGAAACTTTTGGTAGTGAGGATACGCCCATCCCACTACATGCTATGATGCGAGCTCAAATGAAACAAGCAGGCATCTCCTTGTCAGGACCAAGTAACCTTGATGCAACCTCAATGGGGAAGAAAAGCCAGAGGAGACGGAAAAAGAGAACCAATGCAAAGATAACCCTTAAAACCGAGGAAACGATTACGCTAGTAACGGGAAAGAAGGTCGCAAATGCAGAGGCAGAGACCTCGACTCCTAAGACAGCTGAGCTAGGGAGTGCCAAGGTAGGGGAATATCCCCACCCCAAACGGCAACTGGAGGCTATAGCCAAGGTCAAGGAGTGGGTCAAGGATGCCCAAAAGCACCTCGAGGATGTTGAACCCATATTGGAAGATCCTATGTACAACTTCTCTAGTGTGAGCACACCAGTCTCACCCTCAAAACCACAGGCTAGGAGCATACCTGCACCACTGGGAGCGACTCAGCAGCAAGGCTAGGGGGAAACTTACCAGGGTAGAGAGAATGCATGGCCTAGAACTGCTAGCCTCAGAGGAAGACAAGGGTCCACTAACCTCCTCACAACCTTGTTGTCCACTCCAGTAACTCTAAGCTTGGAGGATCCGCTTAGGCAAAATCATTCCTTGTGGCAGGAGTTAAAAGACTTGATCGAGGGACACACAAGACTTGCGGGTGTTGATCTGCAAGATCATGATGCAGTTACACTGATCCCAAGTCTAACTCTACACTCAAATCCTAAGTCTTTGCACATCAATGCTTTTTGGGAAGGCACCGAAATGCATGCAGTTTTGCCCGTCTTAGCCTTAGGAGACATGACTCGAAAAGGAATTGTAGACACAGGCGCCGGTGTTAGTGTGCTAAACCATGCAGTCCTAGAGGCTTGGGGAAATCCTCCTATAGAGACTGCTAGATTTAATGTCACGTTAGCAAATGGAATGAGGGTAAGACCGTTTGGGGTCTTAAAGAATTGGCTGGTAAAGATTGCCAGTGTGCAATTTTCGGTAAACTTCATTGTCATGAAGGGAGTGGATTATGACATACTATTAGGCCGACCTTGGATGAGGAATGCACATGTCATAGAGGATTGGGGCAATGGGTTGATTTTCCTAGGGAATAGAACTAGTGCAGTGAGGGTAGAGATGGACACTTGGACGATGACACCTGTTGACCTAGCTGCCATCTCGGCTATGCTAAAAGGTGATACTCAAACGACCAAACCTTATGGATCGCTCGCTAGATATATTCCTTGCCCTGAGGATGAGAGGGATTGGATGCACGTTTTGGCAACCATTGACCTACCATTCTTGGATGAGGAAGAACCACATCAGCAGACTGCTAAAGCCGCAACCATGCCAACCGAGGAGCCAGTTGTGCCATTTTGCATGATGGTAGGAAGCTCACTCAACCCGGGCAAACCGGCCTCGTCCCACATCCCCAACATCAAATTAGAGCTTCAGGAAATCGTACAGTATTTGACAAATAAATTGGACGGCAATTTGGCTGCTAACTTAAAACCTCTATGTGACCTTTTAGCTAAACCAGAATGGAAATGGACCAAGGTCCACGACCTGAACTTGCTATATAACTAGGCTTTAGTTACTGATGACAAGGAGATTGAAGAGGGAATCTTAGGGGATGATGAGAAGTCAGAAGGACAGGACCCGGATGATGAGGAGTATGAGGACTGAGGGAGAAGAGAGTGAAGAAGAGATAGACACAATAGAGTACGACATGGAGGGAAAAGCGATAGAACAAATCAGGGCAGACTCAAGGCCTAGGAAAGAAGGGACCAGTCGAAACGAAAAAAGAGTCATGCAAATGGAGTGTGGCAGATCCTGGCTAGAATGCATAGGAGCCGTGGATTATGAGCAAGCCGGAGTAGCACAACCATGGGTAATCCCAGTGCTCAAGACAGATGCACCTATGAAACTACGACCCCCTGGGGAAACACCTTCCTCAAGTGAGGGATGTGAGTTTAACTCAGAGTCGCAAGTTAGCACTGAGTGATCCCAAGATACCGCAACCCTCCAAGGTCAAACGCACCAAGGGAGACTTGCCAGTCCACCTGAGGTGCAGGAGGCTAAAAGAGGAGGCCAGAAAGCAAGCAAGGGACTCAGAAGCAGAAAGGCAGAAGAAACCACAAGATCTGCCCAAACGGTTTACAAATTTAAAAAGGGTGATAGAGTAGTGATTCTGTTAGGTGCAAAAAGACAAGGTCAGACTAATGAACCGATCGAGGGACCCGCCAAAGTCAAAGAGGTTAACTTGGCTGGGGAAAGTGAAAAACCAAGACCGGTGTTCATTGCAGATGACTTGGCAGAGGATGAAGAGACCAAACTTGTTGCACTCCTACAAGAGTACATTGACGTATTCGCCTGGACATTGGAGGAACTTAAGGGAGTCGACCCTGGGGTCATGACTCATAATATCCCAATGATCCCATATGCAATACCAACAAAACAACGACCTTATCCCATGAATCCCAAGCACGCCCATGCAGTAAAAGAGGAGATTGATAAACTCATGAGGGCAGGATTCATATATGAGATCGAGCATACGGACTGGGTATCACCTATCGTGATTGTCCTGAAGAAAAATGGAAAAATATGAGTGTGCATGAACTACAAGAAAGTGAATGCCACTACGAAGAGGGATAACTATCCTTTACCTTACACCGAGCACATGCTTGAGAGGGTAGCACGAAAAGAAGCCTACAGTTTTCTGGATGGTTTCTCGGGCTACAATCAAGTGCAAGTGCACCCCGATGACAGGCACAAGACTGCCTTTGCCATGGAATGGGGTGTATTTTCTTACATTGTCATGCCTTTTGGGCTGATGAACGCACCTGCAACTTTTCAACGCCTAATGTGCACTATTTTTAAGGACATGCTTAGGCGCAAACTGGAAGTGTTTGTAGACGACTTATGTCTACACTCTAGTTGGGCTGAACACTTGGAAAAATTGAGAGCTGTCTTTGAAAGGTGTAGGCTGTACCACCTCTCGTTGAACCCCTTAAAGTGCCAGTTCTGGGTAAAACACGGATGCATCTTAGGGCACGTAGTGTCAAGGAACGGCATTGCTACTGAATTTTCCAAAGTCAGAGTCATTGTTGACTTACCGCCACCTGATAACTACAAGGGAGTTCAGTGCTTCTTGGGACACACTGGATATTATCGACGCTTTGTACTAAATTACGCACTAATAGCTAGACCATTGTACAAGCTATTGATAGTGTTTGAGTGGACAGAGGAATGCCACCGCGCATATGAGGAGTTGAAAAAGGCTCTTACAACTGCACCAATCTTACGAGCCCCAGACTGGAACATAACGTTTCATGTACACATAGACGCCTCTAAGTTCGATATTGGAGCTGTGCTATGCCAGCCTGGTGAACATAACTTGGATTACCCGGTGAGTTTTGCCAGCAGGCAGCTCACAGAGACCGAGATGAACTATTCCACGACAGAAAGGGAGGGGTTGGCCATGGTATTTGCGGTAAAGAAATTTAGGCATTACCTGTTGGCCACTCCCTTTGTCTTCTTTGTTGACCATCAAGGCTTGCTGTATCTTGTGAACAAGCCTTGCGCTACGGGACGCATAGCTAGATGGTTACTCCTCCTACTGGAGTTTGACTTTTCTGTGGTTGTATGCAAAGGAAAGTAGTATTACATGGCTGACCACGTCTTGCATACCCACAGGAGAAGCCGCTAGACAAGGCATGCCTGACGATTTGCTGGATGCCCATCTCTTTAACCTGTCTAGTGAGGGAGAATTATTTAAAGCTGATCTGATGCCGTATTGGGCCGACGACATAGTACAAGTGCTAGAGAACGGACTACCTGAGCGACCCATTGAGAAGGCCAGGCTGAGAAGGCTTATCCTAAAAATTCAGCCATACCAACTGATAGCCGGCCAACTCTACAGGTTGGGACAAGATGGTTTATTGCACTGGTGCGTATGTGAGCACAAGATGCACGATGCATTGAACGAAACACATGGCGGAATCGCTGGAGGAGACTTTAGCAGGGACACAACAGCCCAAAAGGTGTTACAATCTCAACTATGGTGGCCCACCTTCTTCTGTGATGCAGCTAAATTCGTAAAGCACTGCGATGAGTGCCAAAGGACCAAAGTGCCTATGCGGAAGGACAAGATGGAGCTGACCCCTGTCATAGCCTGACAACCCTTTGAAAAATGGGGCATCGATTTTATTGGACCTATCAGTCCTGCGGCACAATATTCCCAAGCTCGCTACATCATAGTGGCACCCGACTATCTAATGAAATGGGCAGAGGCACGAGGAAGAATGATGCTAGAACCACTGCAAAGTTCTATTACCCTCAGGCTAATGGCCAAGCCGAATCCACAAATAAAATCTTAGTCAACATGCTTACAAAAGTCGTGTCTACTTCAAGAAGTGACTAGGACAACAAGCTAATGGCGGCCTTGTGGGCCTATCGCACAGCTTATAAAACGGCTGTAGGACAGACGCCTTTTAGGC
This sequence comes from Lygodium microphyllum, assembly GCF_053477565.2. NCBI lineage: Eukaryota > Viridiplantae > Streptophyta > Polypodiopsida > Schizaeales > Lygodiaceae > Lygodium > Lygodium microphyllum. Next base: position 33,499,017 of record NC_141161.1, read on the forward strand.
TGACGTATGGAATTGAAGCCATTTTACCCTTAGAATTCTTCATCCCTAGCTTGAAGCTAGCAGTCTAGGAGCGTTGGGAGGGAAGAGAGGCTTGGACCAACCGCTTGGTGGAGCTGGAGCGCTTAACGGAGACCTAACTCCTCGCCACTCACTCTCTGATTTGTGAAAAGGATCGACGAAAGATGTGGTTTGACAAGCATGTCAAGCAGCGAGACTTTGAACAAGGGGACCTTGTTCTACTATATTCTGTAAAAGGACATAAACAGAAGATGAAGTTTAGGGGACTAGGGCCTTTCAGGGTACGCATGATTGGTAGGACAGAGAATGTTGAGTTGGAGACGCTTGAAGGCGAAGGAATAGGCTTTTTTAATGGCAGTCGCATGAAGAAGTACTATCCTCCTTCCCATCCATTACACGAGCCACCCATGCTAGAACCTCCAATGAACATCTGCATGGCTACTATAACCGACCTTATAGATTTGGATGAGGAAGCAGTGGCACCCGCATACCTACAAATCACAGTCACAACAGGAGTGATGTATTCTTTCGATGCCTTGATTGATGAAGGTGCCGACTACAACATCCTGACGCATGACCATTGGACACGCATCGGTCAACCAAAACTACAGCCCACTAATGCCAAACTCACCCCGTTTGGGGGTACTGCTTATTCACTCCTAGGCAAATGCAAGGTAGTCGTTTTCATTGAGTCTGAAAGTTTACCATCTTTCTTCCATGTGTTGCCTGGCACTACAGGAGCCGGTAATGTGTCACTATTGGGTTGCACTTTCAAGAAGCAAGCAAACTGTAATGTGGATTACAACCTAAACCGCATTCATCTTGCTATCGACAATGTGCATATAGTGACGACTTTCAGCAAAAAGGAATGTATTGATTCCTCCACCATTACGAAGCCACCGGTAGAAACCCCTACGACCACTCTTCACGCCGAGTCTAAGCAAAAGAAAACTACGGCCTTGTGCCAGGCTCTTGACCCTAGGCCCAAACCCACCAAGAGTGCTCACAAGGCCAAGGAGTCCAAGTTGATATTGGTGCCAAAATGGCAAAAACCACATCCGGGTAGACCACCCAAGTGTGATCATAAACGCCAAAATCATCAACCATCACGGCCTAAGAGGCAGTCTAAACGATATCAATGTAGACACACAATCACGCCGCGTTGGATCCCCAAAGATCTTTTGTGAGCACAAGGATACTACGAGGGCAATCCCTGGATTTGGGTGCCTAAAAAGGGCTAGCTAAAAAGCTCATCTACATGCAATCTCACCCTAGTGAGGGAGGCTTGCACAAGTGGTACCTAGGACATAGTCACCAGGCCACTGCCAGCTGTGGCTAGTAAGTCTCAGCTCATCTATCGACCAAAGCACATGCCACAGGCCTTAAACCTACCTAATCCGGAGAACTTAAAAACCCCTATGACTGCTCACTCAGAACCTAGCACAACCCCCATGCCCCCAAAGCTCCCTACAGCACCTCAAAGTGCTTCAGAGTGCAAAGCCCAACCTGTAACACCGATGAGGGAGTCACCACTATCCAGTCCAGTTGCACCACCCCCACCAGCGGGACTTAAACCTTCATACGTGATACGACCTTTCCTCTCCTTGGCTAAGGACCTTGCCGTGACTTCTGGGGATGACTTAATAACCTGCATCAAGATGTTGGACGAAACTTTCACTACATTCGCTAGAAGTTATGAGAGGCTAGATCTAGGTCTTCTTGACAAAACGCTTGCTTCGGATGTTCGTGCATTACCATGCACTTGGGAAGAATACGAACTTTTGACTACTAAATTCCCCAAAATTTCTGCCGAACTGATAGCAAATGACGAAATCTCAAAGGAACAAGCTGCCCTTAGAAGACTCATCACTTCGTATTGTAAGCCTCCTCATTCTGCTCAGGAGTTGCAAGAGCTCACACAGATGGCAAGCTCGCCTTCCACTTTCTTGCAGCAATGGTTTACTCTAAGGATCCAGTGGGAGACAAAAGGTTGTCGGATAATGACCAATGCTGAGCAACGCAGGGCCGTTAAAACCCTCGAATATGATCCTACTTATGTGGCACCTATATCATTCAGGGTTTTGGCCATTGGCCGTAACCAGCATTTAGACGATCAGGTGCTCGCTCACCCCTACATTGACCAATTCCTCACCGAAGAGGAATTACATGTTGCCTGTTGCCTCAATACTGGAGATCTCTTCCACGGTGTCTTGACCTACATTTCCCAAGTCTCCATCCAACCATATCAGGATAAGACAAAGGGGGCAAACTCCCATTCTCTGAAGAAGAGATGACCAAATTTGGCATCAGCATCGAGACACGAGGATTCAGTCAATTCACCTTCAAGCACACACTAAATCTGGATGAGGCCATCCTGGAGGAACCTGCGATCAAAGACTTGGTGGACAGATGCCACCTCCACAAGTATGTGGAAAAGGTGGGGCAGGCCGTGGATTACAGCATGTGTGTGAATTTCCTGAGGAACTCCGACAAGGGTAGGAACTGTGGCACTGTCACAGTAAGGACAAGGGAGCAGGAAAGAAGAATCAAAGTGCCCCTCAATGCAACAATCATAAAAAAGGCCCTGGGGCTCGTACCCAAAAAGAGAGACGGCCGAGACGGGATGTTTACGCCATGCTGGGGGTAAAGAAAGAAGAGGTGCACACCGTGGATGGAATAATCTTATTTGACATCCCAAACCCAGCAGTGAAATTACAAGCGAAGATGATCCATACCCTCTTCTCGGGCCAATGGTACAATGCATTGATGAACAGGATCGGGGTCCCGCTGTTAGAAAGCATCGCAGCAGGAGTCCCTGAAGAGGTAGACTGGAATGGGTTCGTGTAGAACACCATTCAAAGTTCAGCTGCCCTCCTCACTTCAGTGGAAGCACCAGCAGGAGGAGAATCCCCTACCTCAACCGCGCGTTCCACAAGGAAGAAACCTGCGTCAAAGGCAGCTACAATCAGATACGGTGGTATCCTAATAGCAAATCATAGATGAAGCAATAAAGGATGCGGGCGTCATGGAGAAGCAAGCTGCACATCAAAGCCCACCTCACCATGAAGGAGGGGAATCAAGCGAAAGAACAATAAGTGACAAGGGATAACAGGAGGTGCCGCCTACACGAGCGAGCAAACCCGAAGAACAAAACAAAAGTGACAGGAGACAGAAGGAGAAGAAAGAGAAATTAAGTAATGAAGAACGGGCTGACATCAAGAGGGCTCAAAGAGAGTCTAGGAGGGCTGAGGAAGAAAGAAGGAGGAAAGAGGAGGAGGATCTTGCAAGGATAAGAGAGGAGTCGAAGAAGGCAGAAGAGGACAGGAAAAGAAGGGCGGGAGAAGAAGCCGAAGAGCAGCGACTGAAGGAATTGGCTGAATTGGTAGAAGCTACACGAAGATCTATGGAAGAGACCCATGGGGATGGAGAACTCAAACCCATAAGCCCCCACCATAAAGCTGAAGCCAGTGCAAGTGTGGAAGCAGCTCTAGTGGTCGTATGCAAGGGCAAGTCCCTACTACATCCACTTCCTTCCTCCTTTGTGCCGACAACGACTGAAACCATGACTGCAATCGCTGCACAATCCACACCTCCCCTCAACACGGCACAGCTCATGACCATGGTGCAGATGCTAGTGAGCAAAGTGGCCGAAATCGTGCCAGAAACCAGATTGAAAAGGCCCACTTCCGTAGATGCAGAGTCATGGCAAGACCCTAAACGACAAAGGCTGGAGGCATCGACCACCACGCCCCATACTCCCATGCCTGCCGACACTGACTATGACGCATATGTGGCCGAGCTACTGACACATCTGGACAAGGCAAAAGAAGAGAAGAAAGTGGCCTTGTTGGAGCTAGAGAAAGAAAAAGAAACATTAGCAGCCCTTAGGCTAGAAGTCTCAAGGCAGGAAGCCAACAGACGGAGAGAAATAAAGGCCCTACAGGACCAACTAGCAAAAAAAACGAAGGAAGTCCAAGACAATGAAAGCCACCTTAGACAAAGGCTGGAAGACGAGGAGCAGAGCCTGGTGGCAGAACAAAGGATTCTAAAGCTACTAAAGCAGCAATACAGTGATCTACAGCAAAGGGTCGCTCAAGTGGAAATGCTCTACCAGGGGGTTCAGGAAGGCGAAGCCACTGTTCCACAAGAACATGCTACGGAGCCCCAGTCGTGGCAGGAGCTAGAAGAACAGAACAGGTTAATAAGCGAAATCGATTTCCTGAAGAGTGAAGAGCCAGGAGTCTCAATAGCTGAAGCAAAATAGCTACAAGATGAAGTGCAAAGATTACAAGATGCGTTGGAGACCTCCCAGGAAGATGTAGAAGCCCTCATGGCCATGGCTTTCAATCAAAAAAGGCTATTCCTCGCCGCTGAAATCCAAAGCCAAGAACAGCTAGTGCAGGAAAAATCAGAAATACTGGCCGAGGTGCACCAAAGGCTCAGCATTGTCGATCAAGGCAAAGGGATTGCTGAAGAGCAGCTGGCTCAGAAACTAAGGAAAAGAAACCAGTTATGGTTTTTATCAAATGAGAGGCAAGCAACAAGTAGTAACCACCCTGGCGAGCCAACTGGAGGAAGAAAGGAAAAGGATGGAGAAAAGAGCCATGGAATGGGAAAGGAAAAATTTTGACAGGGTGAGGGACTTAACCAAACGCCTGGCGGTGGCAGAATGCGAAAGAATGCTTGCAGAAGCTCAGGTTGAGGCTGCAGAAATAACCACTAAAACCCAGCGATAGGTCTTCTGGTGTGCAAATCAGATGCTATATGCTCGCGTAGTGAATGCCGGAAGGTCTCCAAGAACAATAGAACTCTACTTTTTGCACAAATTATAAGGTAAAAAACATGAACGACAAGAGCAAGAGACCAATTGGGTGCAATCTCCCCCCATGCCTTGTGTGAACGCTCCCCACAAAGCATGCATTTTATGTATTATTCATCTTCTAGCTCAAATAATAGCCCAAATTACAAAATAGCAAGCTTTTAGCCTTTGAGTTTGCTTTAACACAAAATAGGAATAAAGCTAACGAGCGGTGCCCAAAGAGTCTGGCATGCCCAATACGATGTCCAAATAGAAATAACATAATCATGCGCCCATGCGCATACAAAATAATAATAAATATCCAATGCCTCAATAAATAGGCACGACAAAATATAGGCGTCATGCCTAAGGTATGCGCCCATCAAAATATAATCCATAAATCGAATACTCGCTATCCTCCAATGCTTTCCTCCGCCACTGCTGCTATCTCTACACATCAACTGAAGCATTCACAATCGTTAGTAAAATAATATAATTAAACCGACAAAAGTGAATACCTAGCAGTCTTCAGCTACATAAATAAATCAACTGGTTAGAAATAAATCCTAACCTTAATTTATTACGAGTGCGCACTCTAAACTCATAAACGTTTATTAATTTAATATGCATTTTGCGGAATCACCCGCTATGGAATCACCCATGTACACACTAAATTAATGAAACGCCCGAAAAGGACAGGCGTCCCCATCAACTTCTCGCACAAAGAATCCACTTTGTGTATGAGCCCCGGTCATCAAAGTTTACGGAATCCACCGTAAAACCTCACGAAATCAACGGTGGCACGGAATCCACCGTGAAATATGCCTCCTGGCATCATCAGTTCAGAGGGTTTCAGCTTACAACTAGAATAGGCTATAGGATGATTGTCTTGCATAAGTACAGCTCCTATTCCTGATCCACTAGCATCGGTCACTACTAGAAAGAATGGTCTATTAAAATCAGGCAACTGTAGGACAGGGACATGGTTAATGCATGTTTCAATAAGTCAAAGGATTTCCGTTGATTATCGGACCAATGATAGACAATACCTTTCTTCAGAAGTTTGGTTAATGGTAAAGCAAGTAAGGAAAAATTACATACAAACTTCCTATAGAAACTAGCAAGACCAAGGAAAGATCGTAAGTCATGCACATTTTTAGGTACAGGACAATTCAATATTGCATCTATTTTCTTAGGATCAACTTTAATTCCATCAGATGATACAATATGACCTAAATACTCAATTTCTATTTTAAAGAATTCACTCTTTTCAGGATTTGCATACAGTTGATTATCTTTTAGTAACTGGAAAACCAATGACAAATGCTCATAATCTTCTTTCTCATTTTGACTAAACACCAAAATATCATCAAAGAAGACAATTACACAATACTGATATTTTAAAAATATACGGTTTATCATTCTACTAAATGTAGCAAGTGCATTAGTCAATCCAAATGGCATCACTAAAAATTCATAATGACCAAACTGTGTCCTAAATGCAGTCTTGAATATGTCTGACTTATCTAGTCTCACCTGATGATACCCAGACTTAAGGTCTATTTTACTAAATATAGCAGATCCTTGTAGTTTGTCCATAAGGTTATCAACTCTAGGAATGGGATACCTATTCTTTACAATGATCTTATTTAAAGCTCGATAGTCAATGCACATACGATAGATATTATTCTTTTTCTTGACTAACAGAACAAGTGCACCGAATGGAGAACTACTAGGTCTAATCAATCCTCTATTTAGTAATTCCTCAACTTGACTCTGAATTTCTTTTTGCTCTATCTGGTTATGCCTATATGGTGCTTTGCAAGGTGGTTGTGTGCCAACAATCAAATCTATCTTATGGTCTTCTGGACGTGAAGGAGGTAAACAAGGTGGTAGGTCTTCAGCAAAACAGTCTTTAAAATGTGCAAGAAATTCTTTATGCCTAGGATGCATATGATTTTCTTTTACTTGCAGTTCATTCATCCAAATGAGATAAGATTTACTACTCTTCCGTAATGCACGTTTAGGTTGAGTATGCGAAAGCAGTGGAAAAGCAATCGATGCATGCATACCATAAAATGTAATATGTTTTCCTTGAAATTGAATATTAATCGAATGTGTGGAATAATCTATATCAGGATTATGCTGATGACGCCAAGGCACACCTAAAATAATGTCACTGGACTGTAGTGGTACAACTAGAAAATTTCTTCTTTCAGTGTATTGACCAATTTGAATTTCTAAGTCTTGCACTTCTTATGTACCATTATACCTAGTGCCTAAGAATGCTGCTTTGATGCGATAATGCGTAGGTACAGTCTGTAACTTCAATTCCTTTACTAGCTTTGCTGAAATAAAATCATGAGTGCTACCGTCATCATGCAAAATAATCTTTTCCTTTTCATGCACCAAACATTTCATAGTCAATAAAGAATGTGGAGTTGGCATACCTGGTAAAGTATCCAAAGGAATAGTGATGTCGTCCTCATCTTCAGTGAAATCAGGCATATCTTCATGTTCGTCATCTTCCATTGCTCCAAGGTAGTTGATATGGGCAGGTGGCTTCTTCGAATGGCAATTTGCTGCTAAATGTCCAGGCTGGTGGCATTTATAGCATACTATAGGTTTGGCTTTGGTTACATTGTTTGTAACGGCATGAAGTCTAGGGACATTAGGATTTGGCTGTGGAATAGGCTTGGAATTTTGATTAACATTGGATGGTAAAGTAGGTGGTTTTGCCCAAATTTTACGGAAAGATGATGAAGTGAAACGACCTTGATTAAATCTTCTAAAATTGGAGTTGAATTGTTTAGATCCATAGTTACCATTGGCTTGGAATTGCTGTGGACATCTGTCTCTACCTCGCAGCTTGTCTTCAGTGTCATAAGCTAGTGCAATTGCGTCTTCAAGAGTAGCAAGCTTGAACATGTTAACTTCAGCGTAGTAATGCCCAAGGAGTCCAGACATATACTTGCACTTATGTGTCACTTCAGATACGTCTTCAAGCATGCATAACTAGAGTAGTGCATTCCAAAAACACTCTGTATACTGAGGAATAGGCTCACGATCCCGTTGCTGAAGAAGATCCCATTGCTTTATAGCTTTCTCATGAAATTGGGGAGGAAGGAAATTTTGCATAAACTTCTTCTTGAAATTCTCCCAGGTAGCGGGACAATCTATACTCTTGCATACCACAGTCCACCAAAGAGATGCTCTATCCACTAAATGATTAGTGACACACTTGATTTTATCTTTTTCTGCATAGATTTCCTAATGAAAGTAGTCGTCAAACTGACTAATGAATGCAAGAATAGTTTTTCCCTCTCGAGTGCCATTGAAAGTACGGAATTTGAAATTTCTTTTACTTATCTTTGATTCCTTGCGGATAGTTTGAGCTTCGAGAGTCGCGTCGATGGTACGTCGGATAAGATCTTCAGATTGAGGTTCTTCTTTGTCGGTAGACGATCTTTGTAAATTTGCCAATTGAACTTGCAATTCTTGCCTAGCTCGTCGTTCTTCATCCAATTGCATCATGATTAAATCCAGCTTTTGCTCCATAGTAGGTTCAGGTAGGTCGCCTTCAACCATTAAATCATCCATATGTGGTTCCGTCATCCTGCAAAACTCAAAAGACCTTTCACTCTCAAAATCAAGTTAGCGGGATGAGCGTAGCTCAAATTCGGGAATACAAGGCTTATGTATTTTTGGGTGTAGTTTTCACAATCTTCGAAAAATCTGCATTTTATCCTTCTTCGTATGCTGAAAATGCTTCAGCAAACCTGCGTATGTGTAGAGTACCTTCCAATGAACAACTTTGCAGTTTGGAGTTTCTGTGCAGGAACAACCCTTGTATGAGTTTTGGACAGAAGTCAGTTTTGACTCCAGTTGACTTGTCTGACTTGCAGAGTACCAGACTAATGTGACTTGCAGAGTTTGTTGACTTGCAGAACTTGCTTGCTTTGTGGAACTTGCAGAACTTCAACTTGATAGAACTTGTTGAACTTGCGGAATCTGATTGTGTGACCTGAAGTTTGTTATGACTTGACTGATTGAAGCTTAAGTGATTAAGTGTTGAATTTTTAAGGGGGGGCCGTTTTTTCAGCGTGGCGAAATTTGCGCTGACATCCTCAGAGGCGCCACGAAAATTCAGAATTTTTAAGCTTCTTAAAGCTTAAGTTAAGCTTCTCAAGCTTTTAAATCTTGATTAACTTTTAAACTTTTGGGATTAAGAGAGAGCTTATCTCTATTCTTGACGACTTGATGTAAGAGAGTTGGGAATGGTCCTCCGCCTCTACAGACCAGTCCTTCACAGTTTGATGATGGAAACAGGGGTTCTTGATCGCCAAGAATCTGCCTGTATCGACCATTCGCGACGAGATTGACCGTAGAGCCCGATCGTTTCAGGAGCTCCACCTTTGCACAAGATGGGTAGTGATTGGAAGCTCTTGATCTCAGCTTCGCTTTGATACCACTGGTGCATAGATTGGATGCTGTACGCTCGCGTAGTGAATGCCGGAAGGTCCCCAAGAACAATAGAACTCTACTTTTTGCACAAATTACAAGGTAAAAAGCATGAACGACAAGAGCAAGAGACCAATTGGGTGCAATCTCCCCCCATGCCTTGTGTGAGTGCTCCACAAAGCATGTATTTTATGTATTATTTATCTTCTAGCTCAAATAATAGCCCAAATTACAAAATAGCAAGCTTTTAGCTTTTGAGTTTGCTTTAACACAAAATAGGAATAAAGCTAACAGGTAGTGCCCAAAGAGTCTGGCATGCCCAATACGATGTCCAAATAGAAATAACATAATCGTGTGCCCATGCGCATACAAAATAATAATAAATATCCAACGCCTCAATAAATAGGCGCGACAAAATATAGGCATCATGGCTAAGGTATGCGCCCATCAAAATATAATCCATAAATCGAATACTCGCTATCCTCCAATGCTTTCCTCCGCCACTGTTACTATCTCTACACATCAATTGAAGCATTCACAATCGTTAGTAAAATAATATAATTAAACCGAAAAAAGTGAATACCTAGCAGTCTTTAGCTACATAAATAAATCAACTGGTTAGAAATAAATCCTAACCTTAATTTATTACGAGTGCGCACTCTAAACTCATAAACGTTTATTAATTTAATATGCATTTTCCGGAATCACCCGCTATGGAATCACCCATGTACACACTAAATTAATGAAACGCCCGAAAAGGACAGGCGTCCCTATCAACTTCTCGCACAAAGAATCCACTTTGTGTATGAGCCCCGGTCATCAAAGTTTACAGAATCCATCGTAAAACCTCACAGAATCCACAGTGGCACGGAATCCACCGTGAAATATGCCTCCTGGCATCACTTTCCTTAGCACGGTGCTCCACGTTACGCAAGGTGAGGGCGATGATCCAGTGGAAAAGGTGAAAACAAAGTTGGAGCTAACCACCCGAGCTCTAGGATACGGTCTTCAAGAGCGGGAGCTTCCAACGAGTACAGGAATCACTAAAGAGCAACAATTCTACTACCTACGATGTACGGGCCTTTCCACTGTTGAGCTCAAGGAGTTAGGTTTTCAGGAGCAGGAGCAACCACCACCACCACCAGTCATCCCACCTGTGGTTGAGCGAAATGTCGAAGAGGATCCAAATTTCGAGCAAGATGATGACGAAGAGCCACAAAGGATGCCGAGTCCGCCTCAACCCGATATCCCACAGGAGGAACCTGCAGATGCCCATCTACTTGAGCACATAGTTGCAGCAAGGAGAAGGAGACAAGAGTTAGCTGAGGAGGCCCAACGCCGGAGCACGCACACTTCCACAACAACTCCCTGAGGAGCCCATGCCACTGAGGAATGATACACATCCTGTAGACTGGCCCCACAAGTTGGTCATCTAGAGTCAGCGAGAGTTACATAAGAGGCCGTTCGAGCTTTTGTTTGCTTTCCCACGCTCTCTGGACCGGGCCCTGACTCTAGGAGTCGTAGCCAAGATCAAAGATCTGGCTAACGAACTTGCAAACAGATGGATGGAAGAAAGAAGCATGATAATGACTAGGTGGCGACAAGAGCCATAGGAGTACTGGGAAGATAAGGTCAATCTGGTTCCCAAAACCGTCCAAGGCTACGAGGCACAACCAAAATGGTGAAGGCGGATTTGGGACACCAATTTTGATGCATGGACTGCATTTTGTAGTTCACTCCCCGAAGAGTGCAATGATCCCATATACATGCCCTACCCCTGTAGGCATGGAGTGGACTATGATAGAGATTTACATGGGGATTATGACTTCCCAAAAATATATAATGTAAATGCTAGGAGCCCTGAGGAGTTCTTAGTGTTTAGGGTAGAGGATATACTTCCCTCTATAAACTGTTTCCTTGTAGACTTTTCTTCCTGCCCTGATCCAGCATTTTTGACCACTTGTAATTACCTCCGGCTTATCAAATTCCTACTACTCCAAAAACCTGCAGCAGAGGAAGCCCATCTACCCCCACTCTTCTTTGATATTAACCTAGGAATAGATAGTAGAGCTATGACTAGGTTGATGATGCGGGCTACTCTCCTCCCTTCCTTCTGTCTAGAGCTCTTAGAAAATATGAGTGATACCTGCTTTGCAAGGTGTAATCACCCCTTCTTGTCCACCACTCCTCTGAGAGCTAAAGCCGATATTAAAGAATACCTACAAAGTCGCGCATTCTTATCACAATGCCTGCGACCGCCCCGTGACTAAATAGGTGTCATATACATTGCCAAATGTACTCTCTCTCTCATTCTTATATAATTTTTTTAATTTAAAAAAAATCCAGACAAGACAAAAAACAGCAAAGCTAAAAGATTAATTTACTACTAAATAGGTTGACAAGGAGGACACTTCACATGCGCTTGCAGTCTTCCTTCACTGTTATTGTGCACCACACTCATTGCATCTAGGGTTCTCTCTAGCCCCTCCCCCACTTCACACTTAGGGCACATCAAGGGAAGGACTTTCAGACCTGTCACCCTAAGTTTTGCACCACACCTCCAACGACACACGAATTGGGTCCTCAAGAGTGGGACATTACCAAGGGCTTGCCCACGGTTAAACCCATTTCCCAGTTCCACTGGCACAGGCACCATGCACTACATAGTGAGACAGACACACCCCCTAGGAAGTGCACAACTTTTCTTGCAGGTCATGTTCGTGTTTGCTTGGCTCAAGAATATCATGCACTACATCCTCCAATGACAATGAATTTTTCCATCAGTCGGGGACATGACTCCATTCCCACAACTTTGAAGCTTCACTGCAAAGGTCTGAGGGCTCCACACACTTGATGTTGCCAAACATCCATCTACTGATGGCTGCCATGACTGAACCAAATCAAGTAGAAGAAAACCCCAGTGATGGATCTGCCATTGGCATAGATCTTGGAACCTCATCATCCAACGATCCCTGCCCAACGCCTCAAGATCCACAGATCACTTATTGATTCCACAAGCTTGAAGACCTTCAGCTCAAAACTAAAGACCTTCTACTCAAAAACAAGGATCTTCAACCACAGCCATGGATTTTCAAGGCAAACATCATTTGGGGGGTTTTTCCAGAATAAATCCCTCCAATACCATCCTCCTAAGGGATTGCTTATTGCTTCAAGCGTTTCAGATACTCAAAGGACAACTAGCTACCTAAAGGGGTGCCACAACAGTGTGAAAGATGCCTAGGATCTTCATGGAGCCTAAAGCATGCCGGAATCTCTCCTGGTCACAATCATCAAACCACATCACTTCTCATTCACAAGCATCAGCGTCATCTACTCACCTAGCCCACATCGCGATAGCATCATCTATCCCACTAGCTCCCACCACCGTGCCATGGGGTTGGCACTTGGCTAGGAGGGGGGTAATGTTTACCGCAGCACAGAGGAGCGGGAAATGGAAAAAAAGAAAAGAAGAAAAAGGTGCCTTAACTAGAAACTAGACCCTAGAAAAAATTTAAATGCATGGGCACGACCCTCAAGAAGTCTTAGAGTCGCCCAAGGAGAGTAAAAGAATAAAAAGCGCACCATTGAGTGTGAAAACGCTTCCAAAACCTTGTAAAAGAGCGCCAGGCTCACTCCTGTGCAAATTGTATGCATTACTTGGGGATAGGATAGACTGGAACGGTGGGAAATGAGAAATGGGCCTAGGCTAATGGACGGCCATGTAAAAAAGGGGGATGACCACCCATGAAAAGTAGGACATGTATATAAAGTTGAAAAGTGAATGGGAAGCTCATTCTTGTGTGTGGCCAAAGCTTCTTCTTCTTCTTCTCTTGTTTATTGCCTTCTTGCTTGTGCTTGAGAGAGGGATTGAGAGAGTGTGAGGGAGTGAGGGAGTGATTGTGTGGGAGTGAGGGATCTTGGAGAAGAAGCTCTCTATCTCCTCTCTTCATCTTCCCCTCCTCTCTTCTCTTCTCTTGTCTTGCGTGTGGCTATGGAGGATGAAGCTCATTGGAGAGGGATTGAGGTTGCTTGAGCTTGCCTCAAGGATCGTGGAGCTACCAGTGTGCAAGAAAGAGGGGGGTACTCGATCGAGCAACAAGATAAGCTCACTACACCCGTAAGGTAGGCATTGCGTGTCGGCTATGTGAGAGGTAGCCATGGCCGTTCGATTTGAAACACTTGAGCAATAAGTGGTCCGTAGGTCTCGGGGTAGATTTCGAAGCTCCCCTCCAATAGGGGACAGGCAGCAGTCCCTAAGCCAAGAAAAGGATGTATGTGGTGTGATAGTTTGCAGCATGAGAGAAAGGATTGTGCTACCTATTAGGAGGCCTTAGAATGATAGCTCGTCTTTTCGAAAGATGGCAAGATCCATGCACAAGAAATGGGATTGCCTCTTGCTTTGAATTTTGGAAAGGAAGGTATGTAGAAGTTATTGGAAGACTTGGTTGTTCGAAATGCTTATGTGGCAGTACATGCTTCTACTTTTGTTCTACAGTTGGATAGAATGCATGACCAAGTGATGGTTGGTCCAAAGGTTGAAATATGGACACATGCTGTACATGCAGCTGAAAAGAGAAAGGTCACTGATACTGAAATGTCTCATGCAAGGTAAAACATTCATGTGGCATAACTGGTTGGGAATCACCGGTAGATGCATATTTAGCAAAGGTACAAAACATGGATGTACTTGTGGAAGAAAAAAAAAGAGATGAAGATAATGCAGGGACATCTAAAAGAATGACAAGAAGAAGTATGGATCAGCCTAAAGCTGTAAATCAGCCACCTCCCAAGCATGTTATGGAAGAGGTCAGTTAGGAGAAAAAACAGGATAACAAACAAGAGGATAAAAATAAGGGCAAGCAACCAAGATATAAGTTGCAATCTAACATTAAGACAACCACAGATCTTAAGAAGGTTCTTGAAGAATGGATCTTAAACAGTCGGGTGGAATTCACCTTGGGAGAGGTGCTTGGCATCACCAAGTGAGAATTTCATGATGAGATCATTGACATAATTAAGAGGAAGCGTCAGTTTCTTGGTGATACCATTACTGCATTGCTACAATATAAAGAGAAAACTGGTTTATTGGGTATTCAGGTTGAATATGAGCATGAAGTAAGTACTGGATTATCTATGTAGGAAACTACTAATCAATGGTGGACAGCATGTGAAAAAGATAAGAAATTTGCAAAAAATGCATTGTCTTGTAGCAATATGCATAGTGGTGTAAGGCAGATATAACAATATGGGGAAGAGATTCTAGGATTTATTCCTCGAAGTCACTATGCAAGAAATCATTGGGCTAGAGCTACCATTGAAACGGTAGTGAAAATAGGGGAGTATTTAACTCCTTGTGTTGCTTTACTTAACCATGGGTGATGGGACCTAAAATCGGCCGGCACTTGCTATGGCACTAGTCGAACCTCATGCATACAACAGACAACCCCACCACACGGCCTCGTGGGCCAAGAGCATCTCAAACCCACTTTGCACTAAATGCTTATGACGATTTTGTGTTTGTATCCAATATGTAGTCTAACGTTCACCTTCCCTTCTCCTCAGAGGGAGATCCCATAACATATAGGCATAATGCCTCGTAATACATACATAGGGAAGCACCTCTCGGCTGATTGTTGCAGCTCCAATGCGACTCTCCTACACCTCAGGGATTAGTTCCAAGATGCATCGCTAATACATATAACATTCGCACAAACTCCACTCTTTCATAATTCAATGTTCTAGGAGATTTTGATATGCCTCACAAAACTTTTCCCAATGGAAGCACCCATCTAAACCTACAACTTAGGTTTCATGTCCTCTCAGCGTTGGTCAAAGTTTATCAATCAATTGCAATGCATTCCAAGAGATACCACGTGGCATGCTTGATGTAAGGTGTATGATAATTGTGCAAAACCATTTTATGATTAAAAAACCAGTCAAGTGAGGTGCGAAAAACAACCCTTTCATAAATTTTAACTAAGCGTTATGTGTTGCGCTGCTTTAGGGACTAGCACCGAAAATTCCGTGCTACTAGTCACCTATATTTAATTATGAAGTGATCCATAAATGCTATGCACAAAGAGGGAAATCAGAATTTTTATCTTTTCAGCAATTAGATTGTCGCACAAACTTCATCCCCCCCTTACCGTTTAGGTGTTGTTGCGGTGCATAGGTGTAAATGGTTGTTTTGTATCATTTTTGCATGTAAAAAGCGATAAACACGTACTATAACATAAAGGACAAGGCCAAACTGAGGCTTAACCTCATGTTTTAACCTCACCAAACATTCACGCACATAAATCTTATTTTTTCACATTTTTTGAGCGTGAAAATCCCAATTTCCTCTATTTTTACTATTTTTTTATATTTATTATTCATGAAAAATAGGTATTTTATGATTTATTTATATTGGCCTATTATTTTAATTGAAACTTAACATTTTCTCTGGTTTTATCCCATTTTCACCCCTTTTCTCCAACTCAAAATTTAAAAAAACCACTAATTTTCATTAAAAATGACATTTTACGGTTTTTAAAGAATTAATAACAGCTCTAAATCATCATAGGTTCTGCATTTCTGTAGTTATAGCCCTCAAACATGATGCAAATAAGGTTTTTAAAAAAATCATCTCATATGAACAACATTTGGGCCATGAAACAACAAAAATAAGCAAATTTCTTCATAAAATTGGAGCATACCACGTGTCTTGCATGTTGCGGGTTTTTTAATAATTATTTTGGGTAGCCCATAGACCGACCAACAACCATTCTTCAGTGTTGAACCTCTTTCCTCAACCTCCTCTTCATCTTGGAGAAATCTGATCACAGAGCCGGACAAGCATTCTTCAACCCCTCTCCTTCTTAATTTATTGCACAGGAATTGCCTCTATGCAGGAGAGAGAGGGAGGAGAGAGAAAGACTGGTTTTTGTTCTCCACAACTAGGCAGCCAATGGAGGAGCGGAGACTAGCGATGGAGAGTGAAGGTTGAATGTAGATCAAGCATGAGATCAGTTGGGGGGGTTGTTCACAGGCCCCATCCTCCATCTCTTCACCAAATCGTGGATATGGCGCCTTGTTGGCTGATCACGCAAAAAAAACACAACCCTCCCCCCCCCCCCCAGATTTTGAATTTTGGGCTTTGGGCCCAAAGGGTCACACCCTTTGGGCTCTCCCTAAAGTCCATTTCCACCTTTGGCATTTTGGGCTTGGCCTCCCGGGCACTCCCTTTTCCACGTTCGGTACCCGATTCTTGGTCTAAAAATCCTGGGCATCCATCTTGAACTCCTCCACTACCGAGCATCTCCCAAGGTCTTGTCTTGCATGGTAAAAAATTATAAAAATTCTATGACCACCGTCTAGTGGCTCTTTTAAGCATTTCTAGGGCATTGCCGCTTAAAATCATACTAATTGCCACTGCCGCCTTCGATGAAGTCTATTTTTTCCCTAATATTCATAATTTTTGGCTATTTTTAAGCACTTATCGGCATCAAAAATCATCTGTCATTGGCACCCACGGGATAGGGTGACTCAGCCCATCAAATCCCACGAATAGATCTGCACATAACAACAAAAAGGAGCATCAAGCTGATACAAAAAATACACAACACAACACATCACAGCTCATACCCTACCCCCTGACAAAACCAAGGCATGAAATCCATGAGGAGTAGGCCTAGCATAATCTGATAGAAGGTCTGAAGCTAGTCACTAACCAACTGCTCCAACACATCCAAGCTAAAAATAACTATCAAAGAGGTCATCCTAAGTGGTGGTTTGAACTACCTTCCTGACTAAGGACAATTCCCAAAAACCTACAAAGCCCTCGCAAGGTGACACTTAATATTTTTTTAATGCTCACTTTTATTTTCGCTCCAACTTTCTTTTATTTTCTTTATTTTATAGCAAGATGTCACCCCAAGGAAGACAAGGCATTGGCCCCGGGTCTTACTCGTCCCCCCAAGAACATACCAAGCCTTCGCAAGGCAACAAACAACAACTCAAGGATTTTTCTTTCTTTCCTTTTCTATTTTAGAGGGGTCAAACCCCTTTTTACACACCTCCATATATTCATATATTGTCTTTCATATCTTTAAGGTTTTGTCTCTTTCCATCATTATTTTAGTAGGCTTCTCTAATTGCCTCACAACTAGTAGGAACTCCTAGAACGGCCGCCTAGCAAGCTGACAGAATAGGGTCACTAGAACTGCCTTCTAAAATAGGTCTTTCAATGCCTGACAATGCCTTGTAGGAGGCAATGACTACTTAGACCTCCCCCAAACATACAGAACCTAAACTTGGGACTTCACGCCTTGATTTTCGATCCCCAACAAACAAAAGAAAGTAACCCTCACCCGCACATATACCATGAATTGCTTAAGGGAAAAACCTCAAAAAGGGGACGAAACCACCTAGAATGGCCACAAGAAGCTTTTCCCCAGCAAAGACTCCCTCCAGCGACTTCGTCAACCTGTATGGTCCAATCACTAAAACACCAAAGCATTAAATGTACCTACACCAAATAGAGATAAGGCCATCTTGGCCTAAAGAAATAGCACATTGCACTACAAACTAACTGGCCCTCTTGGCCTAAAATGGATAGTTCATTCTAATCCATGCAATATATGATCTCATTGGCATATACATCACATCTTATCAAACTAATCAGGATACCAATGATAGCATAAAATAGGAGGACTAGCCTCATGCTCCTCATACGAGTCAGCTAAAAGCTTGATCTACGCTCTTTGTAGACTCACTAGCCCAAGCCTTTCTACTGATATCTCAGTAATAATGGCCATCTCTTCTTGGGTACTATGAGCTCAATGAATGACATCATTAGGTTGATATATCTCACCCCCTTGGTCATCATTCAAACGCATCGCTTGTCCCAACTTTCCAATAACTCCTCCTACAAGGAGAATCATGGATTTATGATCATTCAACTCTTCTCTAGTTGGACCATTCCATATGTCAATGATATGATCCAAACTAGATAGAGCTTCAAGCCTAGACCCATCACATAGATGCATCTCAAGGTGATGGTCCCTATTGTCAGATGTCGCATTATGGCCTTTAGTCGCATCCTCTTGGGAATCCATCAAAGCATGTCCACATGCAATTCTTGGCCCTTCATCTGACACACCAACAATATTTTTAGGGATTTTGGGCCTCCAAACCCATCTCATATTCCTTTTCATATTCTCAGACTGCCTCATCTGCCCACATTGGTCCAATGGACTCACAGTGAATTTATCACCATTACCATATGGCCTCACAGCCTTATGGCTTCTATTTAGTACAGGTGGACCTTTGGCATGCTACATCTTCTCTACACGAGATGTTTTTACTTGCCTTTGTCCACTCTGCAACAATTGCTTAGCCATAGGAACCATGCTTTTACTAAAAGGAATAGCATCTACTCGAAATCATGATTCATCTATAAATTGGAAAGGTCTCTCAAGAGCCTTACTAGGAGCACAACTAGAACCACTCATAGAATGCTCATCTAAGCTTGTAGACCTAATGGTTCTATCAATTACACCATCACAACTACCTCTCATGGAAGTGTTGCAAGCCTTAATGGGACTTACCGGGCTTGGAATCTTTTTATCCATAGGGGGTATATTATCCCTACTATTGCCATGTTCTGCTTGGAGATTTTGGCTACCAAGGTTCCTCTCATAGGTTGCCTTGGTATCAAAAAGTGAGCTATCTCCTTGTAGAAATGGTTGGAAGCTAGGATGCACTTGTACTGAGTGGGGAAAACTCCAAAAGTTTTCCCAACATCTCTGAATATGTCCCTCATAATCAATGGCATGCATCTTTGCTTCCCTTAATGACTTAGGATTTCACAGTCCCACTTGGATTTGCATGTTAATCTCTAAGCCACTCAAAAAGAGCTCATATAGCACATCACCTAGCAATGTAGTAGCTCTTCTTGGCCAAAGCCTCAGAATATCATCAAAGGCTCTAATGTATTCTTTAACAAAAGGATAGGACTCTTGCCTAATCTACATTAGCCACCCTAAAACTTGGGTCATAGGCACCTTCTTTTCATATTTATCTAAAAATCGATCACTCAACTCCTCAAAGGATTTAATAGACCCGCTTGGGAGGCTCGAGTACCATTTTCTAGCCTCTCCCTTTAGGGTACTTGAGAATACGAGCATCCGATGAATATCATTGAACCCACTTGCAAGGCAAGTTAGGCCGTATTCTCATAAATGCAGCATCGGATCCTCATTAACCAGCCCATGAAACACTGGGAGATCCTTATAAGGAGGAGGGCATTTAGTCCTTTCCTTCGGGATCAGCATTGGGCCATTAAAATCCTCATGTTCATGACCTAATTCTAGTGTCTTGGAGTCTCCAACCTCTTCCATTTCCACCTTTACTGGTGTAGGAAGGTTAATATCATCCTTGCTATCCCTTTCTGCCAACTCATAGAGTGGTCTAGGGAGTCCTATGCTACGTACTAAGGAGTCTACTCCATCGCTTGATGTTGGTGTTTTACTAATTTTATCCTCATTTGCTATTGTTTCCCTAGAATTGGAGGTAGGTCCTAATAGAACCTTCCTTTCTGATAAGGGTTTTCCACATATATAGATATCGTTCAATGCTTTATGGATCTGCAAAATTGCGCTTTGGAACCCAATTGCATCAGGCCCTAGGATCGGAGGTATCTCCTGATCATAGGCATATATTACTTTGACTAATGGCATCACGGTCTTTTCCCTCAAAAACTTATCGCTTTTGAGGATCACAAATGACTGTGCCATCCTAACATCACTTTTACTCCCTAATCTTTCCTCTAGCTCCCATGGACTGTCTCTCATGATTACTCCATGATTATTTTCCCATAGTGACCCAAACTCCAGCATGGTGTCACTTTCAGGGCAAAGGGTAAAGTAATCGGCCACATTTCTAGCCAAAGATCCCATTAAACCATTTAGAATGGACAAGGTGTCTTTAGGCTTACAAGGATTCCTTGGTTTCATCGTCATGCTCATGGCTGAAACTTTAATATGCCTATTTTAGCATCCACCGCTTGAAGGCGGCTATCAACTATATAATAAAGCTAGCAGGTCCCTTATAAGACCAAGATTTGGAAACCACCACTTATAGGTGGCTCGCAATAGACGCATCACACTGATGGGACCTAAAATGGTCCAGCACTGGCTATGGCACTAGTCGGACCTCATGCATACGATAGACAACCCCACCACACAGCCTAGCCGACCAGGAGCATCTAAAACCCACTTTGCACTAAATGCTTATGACGATTTTGTGTTTGTATCCAATATGTAGTCCAACATTCACCTTCCCTTCTCCTCAGAGGGAGATCCCATAACATATAGACAGAATGCCTCATAATACACACATAGGGAAACACCTCTCGGCTAATTGCTGCGGCTCCACTACAACTCTCCTACACCTCGGGGATTAGCCCCAAGATGTGTTGCTAATACATATAACATTCGCACAAACTCCACTCTTTCATAATTTAGTGTTTCAGGAGATTTTGATTTGCCTCACAAAACTTTTCCCAATGGAAGCACTCGTCTAAACCTACAACTTAGGTTTCCTGTCCTCTCAGCGTTGGTCAAAGTTTATCAATCAATTGCAATGCATTCCAAGAGATACCTCGTGGCATGCTTGATGCAAGGTGTATGATAATTGTGCACAACCATTTTATGATTAAAAAACCAGCCATGTGAGGTGCAGAAAATAGCCCTTTCACGAATTTTAACTAAGTGTTACGTGGTGCTGTGCTGCTTTAGGGACTAGCACCGAAACTTTCATGCTACTAGTCACCTATATTTAATTATGGAGCGATCCCTAAATGCTATCCACAAAGAGGGTAATCAGAATTTGTATATTTTCAACAATTAGATCGTCGCACAAACTTCATCCCCCCTTACCGTGTTTAGGTGTTGTTGCGATGCATAGGTATAAATGGTTGTTTTGTATCATTTTTGCATGTAAAAAGCAATAAACACATAATATAGCACAAAGGACAAGGCCAAACTAAGGCTTAACCTCGCCAAACATTCACGCACATAAATCTTATTTTTTCACATTTTTTGAGTGCGAAAACCCCAATTTTCTTTATTTTTCACTATTTTTTCATATTTATTATTCATGAAAAATATATATTTTTTGATTTATTTGTATTGGCTTATTATTTTGACTGAAACTTAACATTTTCTCTGATTTTATCCCATTTCCACCCCTTTTCTCCAACTCAAAATCGAAAAAAACCACTAATTTTCATTAAAAATGACATTTTAGGGGTTTTAAAGAATTAATAACGGCTCTCAATCATCAGGGGTTCTGCATTTCTATAGTTACAACCCTCAAACATGATGTAAACAAGGTTCAAATAAAAAATCATCACATATGAACAATATTTTGACCATGAAACAACAAAAACAAGCAAATTTCTTCATAAAATTGGAGCATACCGCGTGTCTTGCGTGTTGTGAGTTTTTTAATAATTATTTTGGGCAGCCCACAGACCGACCAATAACCATTCTTCAGTGCTGAACCTCTTTCCTCAGCCTCCTCTTCGTCTTGGACCAATCCGATCACAGAGCCGGACAAGCATTCTTCAGCCCCTCTCCTTGATTTCTTGCACAGGAACTGCCTCTATGCAGGAGAGAGAAATATTGGTTTTTGTTCTCCACAACTAAACATCCAATGGAGGAGGGGAGATTGGCGATGGAGAGCGAAGGTTGAATGTAGATCAAGCATGAGATTAGTTGGGGGGTTGTTCACAGGCCCCATTCTCCATCTCTTCACCAAATCGTAGATATGGCGCCCTGTTGTTGCTGATCACGTGAAAAAAATACAACCCCCTCCCCCCCCCCCCCCCCCCCCCCGCCCCGCGCCCCCAAGATTTTGAATTTTGGGCTCCCAAAGGGTCCCTAAAGTCCATTTCCACCTTTGGCATTTTGGGCTTGACCTCCCGGGCACTCCCTTTTCCACGTCCGATACCCGATTCTTGGTCTAAAAAATCTTGGGCATTTGTCTTAAACTCCTCCATTGTCGGGCATCTCCCAAGGTCTTGTCTTGCAAGCTAAAAATTTATAAAAATTCTATGATCGTCGTCTAGTGGCTCTTTTAAGCATTTCTGGGGCATTGCCGCTTAAAATCGTACTGATTGCCACTGCCGCCTTCGACGAAGTCTATTTTTGAGGGCATAAAAAATCATATGTCAATGGGTCTGAGATAAATATCATTGCGTGGATTGTATGAAAATGGTGCATGGCCTGTAGATACTGATTATGGTTGGCATTTGAGGGCTGCAAATAATTCTTCAAGGGAGCTCTATGCTGCATGTCCTAATGTAAAGGTGATGATTGGTGATGTACAAGAAGAGCAACACTTCTTTGTGCAAGATAGTTCATCATATGCTGTGATTTTGGGACAACCCTATATTACAAGAGTGTGTATGGAAACAAAGGTGCTTGATGATGGTTCTCCTTATGCAAGAGTTAGAAGCAAGGATGGGAGGAAAGCAGTCCAATTTCTTACTATTTGTGTTAATCATCCGAGAAATTGGGATACGGTTCAAGAGTCTCCTTGGCTCCAAATGCAAGGGGATTCAAAGACCTGGATTTTCATTAAGCACAGTTGCAATGCGGTGCTACAATAGTGCTGTTCAGAGGTTGTACTCGCCTCTTGATGGAATGAAGTATGTATTTACTATTGGTTATTCTCAGTTTACAACAAACAGTTCATGTTGGTTTAAGCCTATGGAAGCTATGTGCAAGGCTGAATGCATATCTATGAAACGGGCTACTAAGGAACTAAGAGCATTGGGACTATTAGCTGAAAATGAAGGCATTTCAGGCATCTTTTATGGGTTGAATATTAATGACACTATGGCTGAAATTTCAGCAACTATACATGCAGAAAATGAGGCTGAAAATAGAGTGTTGTCAATATGTTCTTTGGACATGTATAATGTTATAACATTGTTTGCTCAACAGGAACGATTACAATGGGCTGAAGCACTTGTGGAGATAAAGTATAAGACAATTGACAAAAGGTGAAACCAATTGCTTTGCCACTTTCACCAGAGAGTGAGGGTTTGTATGAAAAAGTGTCAAGGTAGCCAAGCTTACGGGATCCTAAAGATATAGGTCATCAGCTTACATCTGAAACATTACAGGAATTGAAAGTTGGTGCAGAAGGGTTTCTTTTGCCTATTGAGAGAGACTGTTTTATGTAGACGTTGGCTAGGCATGGAAAGGCATTTGTATTTCAGCCATGTGAAATAGGCTGTGTGGATCCAAATGTTGCCTCTCCTATGGTCATATTTGCTGTACCACATGTACCATGTAACTTGAGGCCTATTCGAGTGCCTAAAGCTTACTTACCAAAGCTGATGGATTTGCTAAATGAAAAGATTTGCATGAAGATTTTGGAGCCCTTTTCAGCCCCGTACTCAAATCGTTGGTTTATTGTACCCAAAAAGAATGGGGCTTTGAGATTTTTTCAAGACATGCAACTGGACAATAAAGTGACCATAAGAAATGTGGGTGCAAGTCCTGTGGTTGGTGAATTTGTAGAGGCTTTTGCATGCAGAGCGATCTATTCTTTGGGTGATCTTTACTCAGGGTATGATCAGTTTCAGCTTGCAATTGAAATTAGGGATATCATAACCATGAAGACTCCCTTTGGGTTAGTACAAATGCGTACTCTCCCACAAGGTGCAACAAACTTAGTGGCACACATGACAAATGCTATAAATAGGGTACTCAAGGATTTTATACCACAATTGATAATGCCATTCTTAAATGATGTTCCAATCAAAGAGTGTGCAATGGATGAAAAGAATGAAGAGATGGATGCTCATGGATGCAGACAGTTTGTTGCAGACCATATTGTGGATTGCGAGAGGATTTTGATGCATCTAGAAGAGGTGCATTTAACTATTTCTGGAAAAATTTGTGTCTTTGGAGTTGAAGAGGTTTTGATTGTTGGGCATATGTGTGGGCCCTATGGGCAAAGACCATCACCAACAAAAATATATGGGATTGATAGAATGCAAGATGTATGCACAAATGTATCAGAGGTGCGTAGTTTCTTGGGAGCATGTGTGTTCTATTTGATATGGATTCCTCACTTTGCACATGTAGCCGATGCTCTATATCAACTTCTAAGGAAAGGTCAGAGATTTCATTGGAAAATGAAGCATTAGAAAGTAATGAAGTAATTGAAGCAACTCTTAAAATCTGCTCCTACATTGAGAAAGGCTGACTATTCACATGGAAATCCTATCATTATTATTGTGGATACAAGCCCAATCAGGATTGGATGGGCAATTGGGCAGGATGATGAGGAAGGGCAAAGATATGCAATACGCTTTAGTGCTAAAGTATTAATTGAACGATAGAGAAGGTATCCGCAGGTTAAAAGAGAATTATGGGGAATTGTGACAGCCCTTAAATGTGATAAGGAGTATTTTATGGGTGCTCATGTAGTCATTGAGACTAATTGTTTGCCAGTATTGGGTATGATAACTAGTTATGCTACCCTGAACATTTCTATGCTCCGGTGGATTGCATACATTAAATCTTTGAACCTTGTTTCAACATATTGCAGGAAGAGATAACCTAGTAGCAGACATATTATCTCAAGCACGCTATGAGAATGAAGATGGGATGATGGATGAGGAGGAAGAAAATGACTTTCTTGTGACTGAAAATGATGTTGTAAGAGTGAATTTAGCTATGCAAGGTGTTGTTACAGCATCAACAAAATCTTGGACAACAAAGAGAAGACACTTTAGATATTTTTCATCTTGTATAGAAATGTTTCTGGAAGACAAATATACAGGAGATTGATTGAGAATTGGTCAATACCTCAATATGTTAACAAAGAGAGATGAATGGTCACATGAGGAGTTTAAGAAGATCAAGAGGAAAGCCTATGGGTTTTTCTTAAAAGATGGATACTTATGGAAACATGCTAAAAAGAAATAGGGTATGCCATTGCGAGTTTTGGGTGACAGAGCTTCACAAATAGATGTTATGCAATAATTTCATGAAAGCTTGTGGGTTGGTCATAGACGTGTTTGGGGTACTTTTGCAAAGATCAAAGAAAGATATTGGTGGTAGGGTATCTATAAGGATGTTGCTCACTTTATATAAACATGTATGACATGTCAAATGTATTCCTATGTGAGACATCAAGATGGATTGCAGCCCACATATCCATTGTCTCTTCATTTTAAGTGGGTCATGGATTTAGTCATGATGCCTACAAGTATTTGGCAAATGAGGTATCTTGTACTTACTCGTGAAGACTTGACTAATTAAGTGGAAGGGAGAGCTCTACGTACTAAGACAACAAATGATGTGTGTACTTTTCTCTTAGAAGAGATCTTTTGTTGGTATGGCTATGTGGGAAAATTTATAGCAGATAGGGGTGAACTAGATGCAGATGAAGCTGATGATTTCTTTGCACGGTTGGGGATAAAGCTTGTTTTAACTTCAACCTATAATCCTGAAGGAAATGGCAAAAGTGAAAGAGGTCATCTACCTATTGTGAAGGCATTGGCAAAAGCATGTGGAGAGAAGGTAAAAGAGTGGCCACGATTGCTCCCTTATGCTTTGTGGGTTGATAGAACAACTCATAGTGTTGTTACAAGATATATGCGTGCAGAATTGATGTAAACTCAAAAACTTATCATGTCGATAGAAGAGATGACTGTCACATGGAGTGTGCTATCTTGGGAAGAGGAGTTGAATCGAGAGGAGTTGTTGGCCTTACGCATTAGACAGTTGGAAAGAAAATCAGAAGACATAGAGGCAACAGCTGCAAACTTAAGGGCAGCACGAATACAGAACAAGAAATGGTTTGACAAAAGACATAGATTGAGGCCAAGAACCATACAAGATGTGGATTGGGTATTGGTTTATGATAGCAATTTAGACAACCAGCATAGTGCCATCCATAAATTTTTCAAAAGATGGTTTGGACCCTATGTGGTAAGACATGTGTTTGATAATGCTACTTATGCATTAAATGAACTAGATGGGGCAGCCATAAAACTTCTGGTAGTAGGAAAAAGAATCAAATTATTCAAGAGGTGGGAATCTACTGCCTATGAGCTACCAGAATTGGAAGAAAAATGGTGGCCATGATATAGGGGGTAGCTAGGAAGATATGGAAGATGAAGAAGCAAAGCATATGGTTACATACGATAGGGAAGACTCAAAATCTGGTGACAACTAGGATTTTGGCACATACCAAAGGATGTGCGGATTCAGAGAGGGTGGATGTCGTGATACTATGTGAACAAAATGTGAAAAAGCATGGAATGCATCATCATCCGACTTCTTTATTGATCTAGAGAGTCAATGTGATCTGAGTCATTAGTACTAGTGTGAGTTGCATGGATTATCCAAAAATACTAGATTTTTTGATAATTTTAGCCTATTTTTGATATTATTTATTGTAAAAATATGAAAGTAAAAAAGCTTCTAGATTAGGATGGCATGCAAAAAGAAAGTGGCTTTTTCAGCTAGTTATGAGATTTTTCATAAATTGTGAGCATCACGATTGCTGTTGACAAACTTCAGTTTGAATTGGAAGAGGAAGAAGAAGTGATCTGGGAGATCCGTGACCAGGTGGCTTGGAGTTTTACCCCCCTTTTGGAGCCAACAGAGCCATCAAATTTGGGTTCCGAGCAGTAGATAAGGAGCGGTTATTTCTGATCCATGTTTTTGTTCTACGAGGGAGCTCCAAGAGATCTAATGCTTGGAGAGTGCTTCTGAGTAGTGCCAGACAAAGAATTTCAGGTTCTTTCAATACATATTGATTTGATTCATTGTTCTTTGTCATTATTGTGTTTACCTCTTGTGTATTCTTTATTTTCTCTTCCATCTCCTATCTCTACTTCCTTCAACCTCTGATCCCCGGTGGATACAAACTTTTGACAAAAACCCCTCCGACAATGGTCTGTGTCCAGCTATGAATGCCAACCTACATGGAGAAGAAGGGTCTACAACACCAACCTAGACACTTGGATGGTCTTTTGCAACACTAAACCCTCTGAGCAGAATGACCCAACCTTTATGCCCTACCCTCAAATTGTGGGAGTGGATTTTGACTCCAGTGTCCATGGCCATTATGACTTCCCTATAATCTATAATCCTCATTGTACTACATATCAAGATGCCCTCGTCTTCACATCAGAAAATTTGTATGATACTCTAATCCAATTCACTAACCAATTCTCCTAATATCCTGACCCCTCCTTTATTACCACTTGTAATTACCTTAGATTGCTTAGAATACTCCTTAGGAAAGACCCCACCTGAAGGAGCGCGGCCTCCCAGTGCTTCATTTTGATCCTAATGCTATAGTTAGTTGTGCAATGGCTCGGTTAATGATGCGAGCCACTCTATTTTCTTCATTTTGCTTAACTCTACTAGAGGACATGAATGATAGCCACTTCACCCACTGCAATTATCCATTCCTCCCCACCACCACCCTTGAAGTCCACCTAAACCTCAAGAGGTATCTCCAAAGCCGCCGATACCTTCATACATCTATTAAGCCCCCTTCTCCACCTCACTCCGATGACAAAGATTAAACTTATGTCACAACTATGTAACTTTATTATTATTATTATATTTTTTAAAAAGAAACAAAAAAATCAAAGGAAGAGAAAATGAAAAAGATATCACATATCGCTATCGCAAATTGCACAACCACCACAGCCACTACACCTAGGGGTCCTCAAGCTAGGTGCGTCCGGTGGCCCTAATCGGCTAGCTCCATTCCTAACCCCCTAGCCTCATTTTGATCCCCCACTTCCCACTTAGGGCACATCAAGGGTAGGACACACCTAGGGAGGTAACACTCACCTGTGGTTAGACCTGTCACCCTAAGCTCCATCCCACTAGCATGTGCACAATGCACCACACGACAATGGCACACACCCACATGTAATGCACCTTTCTTTTCTATCCACATACAATCAAAGGCCCCACCACCAGCTTCAGTGACCCCATCATCCATGAAATGCCCTCCCCATCCTACACCATGTGCCATCAGGCAAAGCACAACCAACCAAGGGGTGGATGCAACAACCACAATCAGAAAGTGAATGAAGGATCTCATAGGGAATAGCACAGGTGAACTCAACCACAGAGAGTCAAATGATGGATCCATGTAGCATCATTTTCAGTTTCAAAGATGGAATCGCCCCTCAACCTCCCTCCAACACCAGGGATCATATCCAATGCAAGGGCCTTTTAGTTCCATGAATCCCTCCAACACTAGGGATCATATCCAATGCAAGGGCCTTTCAATTCCATAAATCCCTCCAATAGGTCCATAAATCCCTCCAAAACCAGGGATCGTCTCCAACTCAAGGGCCTTCAAGTTCCATAAATCCCTCCAAAACACCTCCCAACATGGCTTGTACACAAACTCAAAAAGCTACTTGGCTACTCCAGCAGCACAATATGACTCACCACCCAACAAGTGCCATAGGACTAGCACTCAACTAGGAGGAGGGTAATGTTAACCCTCAAACGAACAAGGTGGAAAATCTAGAAAATCTAAAGCAAAAGACAAAGCCAAGGCAAAAGCAGAATGGAGAATGAAGGCATACCAAGTAAAATCGGGAAACACAAGAAGTGTGAAAAAGTCCTAAATCAAGGAGAGGCACTCAAGAAAAAGTGCAAGTCAATACTTTTGTAAAAGAGCGCAAGGTGCACCGTGATTTATTTTAAGAGCATGTGCAAATTATGAATGTAGATGGGCGGTAGGAAGGAAGCTAAGAAGATAGAAGAACAATGGAAAACATGGCTTAGTATGGCCGACTATGTAAAAAGGGGATGACTACCCAAATAGGATTTAGGGCTTTGTATATAAAGTTCAAAAGATGAATGAGAGCTCATTCTTTGGTTTGTGGCAAAGTGGACTCTTCTTCTTCTCTCCTCTTCCCTTCTCTTCTCCTGTCTCACGTGCGGCTATGGAGGATGGAGCTTGGAGGTGGAGGTTTGAGGATATTTGAGATCGCATCAAGAGTTGTGCACAGGGGATTCACTAGTAGTAATAAGGAGATGTCACCTGCGTGTAAGAAATATATGAAAATACCCCTTATCTAACCCCTATTTATGGGATCTTACCTTATAAAATGTACCTTCCTTCCCTTAAATAACCCCCCTCCCTTACACTCACGTAGTACCATATGGTAAACCCTAGTGGACCCTTAGGGAATCGTGGGGCTAACAAAGTGCTTGAGAGAAGAAGAAACTCAATCCGGCATCAAGGTAAACTCACTACACTCGTAGAGAGGGATAGCACATCGACTATGTGAGAGGTAGCGACTAGTGCTCGCTTGAAACACTTAAACAATAAGCGGTCCATGGGTCTTGGCAGCAGTAGAGCTTGCACTCGCCTCCACAGCTAACTTTCTTCTCATGTCATCATCAAATGATTCCTCCATGGCTATGACCAGAGGTCTTGTTTTTCCTTCTAGGGAGCTTCCTTCATGTGTTGGCATCCTTCAACAACTCCTTGAGGACTTTGTGGTGATCTTTCTAGCATTTTCTTTTCTTTCTCCCTTCCCGGCTTTGCTTTTGGATGGACTACTCCATACTTGGCCCTTTTTCCTCACTTGGTCTCTTGTCTTTCATTTGTCCCACTTCTATTATGGCTAGAGCCACCAGTAATAGCTCTAAAAGTCCTAGAGATGTAATGATGACCTTAGTGAGAGCACCACCATAGTTGATCATGCACAAATTGGCTCTTGCTTTAGTGAGATTCTTGCTAGAAGTTTGGGGGAGAATTGTATGTGTTTTGGCAAGGGCCTCACAATGTGATCCAACCAATAGGCATTTAAGTCCTCCTTAAGTATTCTATCGGATAACATGTCTGGGCCATGAGGCCCTTAGGTATCCTTCCTAAATAAATGTTGCATTTCTTGTAAGTAAACAAGTGATGGAACACTTGAGCAGTGGCCCTAAGACTCACTTGGTGGAGACCTAGGACTCATTTGGCAATTCTCGAGTCAACACCACTTCTCAAATTTCCTATTCCTTGTCTTCCTTGTACCTCATCACACTTGTTCTAGTTTTAGGATTATAGTTTTGCACAAAGTTGTGATAAGTGGCAAAGTGAATAGGCCCATTTGTTGCCCTTACATAGTCATTCAACCCACATATAGCCACCAAATCCCTAATTTTAGGATACATGTTAACAATATTTTCCAAGTTAAGGAGTTGATGAAAATTCAAGGCTCCAAAACTCCATACACTAGTCTCCAAAGCATTGCTCCATAGTGAATACTCCCCTATCCTCACCAATGTAGACATTTCTAACTGTGAACCTACCATCTGCTTGGTCAAAAATAAGAGTACATCTTGAGAAATTTTCTAATACTACTGAACAAAAAAACTACAATGAAATTCAAATCATACCTTTGCCCCTTTTTTTAAGTTTAAGTAAACTATCAAAATTGATTGGTCCAATTTTCCCCTACAACAAAAAGAACTAGCAAGCTTCCTAGCTTTTGCAGGTGCACCCAACAAAGGACTAGAAAAGATGGCAGTGCAAAAAAAAAGGAAATGAAAAGGAAGGGGAATTATATACAAAGAAAATGGAAAGAAAACTAGGTGGAGGGTGAAGATGAAGGAAGGATAGAAAGCCACCAAGTGTAGAAGTTGGGATTATACTTGAATTTCACAAAGGCATCAAGATCAAATGGTCGCATAGCTAGACCACACAAATAAGTGGTAGTATCTGTGAGGAGACAAGGACTGGCAAAGAAACTAGCCACATGGATTTCCTCCTCTATAAGAATCTTATTAAATAATGGATGGTGCTACAGATTGGATGGCACCTCTAGGTCACGAGCCAAAATGATGGCATGGAGGGAAACATTAGAATGATATGTAGGATTAGCTCGAAGGTTACTAATGGAAAGTTGTTGCTCAGAAGTGGTCATCAAGCAACTACCAACCTGAGCAATCTCAAGCCAATGGCTATATCAGTGGCATAAGAAAGGACTAGAAGTGGTTCGTTTGGCTGTAAGATCAGCAATCTCAATGGCATCATCACATTTGGTCAATGGATCATAAGAAGAGATGAAATGGAAGGGCTAGAGACTCTTCTCAGAAAGAGTCTTGACATATTTAGCCTGCACCAACAAGAGACTCTTGCAAAAGAGATGTTCATGTTCCTCCCAAGTGCAATTCCATCGAGTAGCAAGTGCAAGTGCCTCATTGTTGGCAAGTCCAAGATCAATCATAGCAAAAAATTTCACAAAGGTGGTAAACATAAACTCAAATTGGAGTAACCAACTAACTTCTAAGGAGTTGTCCTTGATGGCCAAGTGTATTTCCATGCCACTGACAAAGCGAAAAATGAGCAAAGGTTTTAGGCTAGAGGGTGGATTAGGAGTGGTGGAACTAATTTGAAGATGAGGTGGTATTGGTTTCCTTGGCTCCTAGAGCCTTGGTTAACTCCCAACCCTGTCAATAGTGATGTTGCCAATGCTACAACACTTTGTTCTACGACCATGTCACTCAGTGTGAGATATCCTTCTACTGCTCTCTCGCTCTCTGACCGATTTCTTCCCGCTAAGGATAGCACTCTTTGGATCTCTCACATTTCTAAGCTTTAGTGTAAGTTCCTAGTTTGTTGATCCTGGTTGTATGCCACTAGGCCTTGCAGAGCTCTGCAGGCCAGTTTTCTTTCCTCCTCTAGGTTTGCAATGATGTCCTCGATTGGTCTACCACAGTGTTCTAGCTGGGTTTGAGTATCGTATTTGTACACTAAATATTGGATAACCTCAGGAAAGTCTCCTAGGTTAAGCTCCTCGTCGCTTCTACGGCCTAAGCTACCTTCTTCCATGCCTAGGATTTTGTGTTCTACCAAGTTTTCGATCAAGTTGATAAGGTTAGGCCGATCCACTTCCATGGTATTGTATATCCTTGTTGCATTCAGATTTTTGGCCATGTTCTTTGCTTGGTCCTACCTTTGGGGATTCGATATCCCTTCTATGTCTTTGGATCTTCTCTTACTGGTGGGTTCCTTCCAGTTCTTAAGTCCTGTTGTGTTCCTTGTTGCGTACAATCAATCCTTAACTTACCCTCACTCTGTGTGTGGGTGCATGTGTGTGCTCTTTTCTGTGTACTGTGTGAAATCAATCTTTTAGCTTTCCTTAATTGAGCTCTCTATGGGTTGGCTTGGCAGGGTCGTGTGTTTGGTTCCTAACTATTCATGCCAGCTTCTAGGTTTTTTTTTTTTTTTTTGCTATGTTATCTCATTTGGCTTGGGGTCTTGCAATCAACCCACAACATCGAACATCCTTTCAAACCATTCGACCACCATCCCTAGGTTTGTAACTGCATGTGAGGCGATCGGTGGGTTCTTCCAGTGTGGGTCATGCTTCTCGTTGGTCGAGGTTCATCAAATTCCTAGGCTTTCCTTCCTAGGTTGCGTCCGATTTACCAATGTCCAATTTTCAAAATCGAACGTCCGATTTATTATGAAGATAATGTATGTTTTAAAGATGAGACAAGTTGGGTGTGGTTGAATGATTATTTCCATTGCATCTTCATTTCCTTAACAAAGTTGAATGACTTCTGTCCATGAAGAGAATGAATAACTAGTGGATGATAAAGAATAGTTTAAGTGTATGGAGATGACTTTGATGTTTCGACTTCAAGTTTACAAGTGGTATCCATGTATCTTCACAATCACACAAGCTACATCGACATAGAGAAATGATTGGGAATGTAACCGAAGCAAGGGAGCTTCGTTCAAAGATGGGTCCTTCGCAGGAGTTGCTAGCGCTTCACTAGTATCCAAGTTTAATACAAGGATAGAAGGATTACAAATTGTAAAGGAGGAAGGAAAAGAGCCAAATACAAGCCAAAATAAGTAAGGAGAAGGGATGCATGTACGCATGCCTCTTCATGCTTTGTTGTTGCTTCTGTTGTTATGAAACTTGTGAGTGCTGCCTCAACATGTTGTGTTGTTGTTGCACATAGAGAGCTGTCATAACGTTGTTCTATTGCTCTGCGCGAACACTTCAAAGGTGACAAAACTCATCATCAATTTCAAATAGGCAAGCCAAACTTTTCAGAAACCGACATGATCAGTGGATGTTTGAAAGGGGTGGTCCAAAAAAAGGAGAATTACATGAAAAAGCTCTTGAGATTGATTTTTGTATAAAGACATCTGCAAACTCCTCTCCACAAAATTATGTTCTCTACCTCGGCGTCCTCCTTATTTTGTTTGATATAGAGGCATTGTGGTTTTACTTTCCCCACCCCTTCTCATCGGTTTCTCTTATGGATTTTGTGGGTATCTTCAACTATCCAAAAGAGTCCACAGAAATTGAAGAAGAAGAAGAATACCATTATAGAATTTCAGCTTAAGAAGTTTCCATCCAAAGTAAAGAAAATGACTAAGCCAAGGGTAGTTATATAAAAAAAGGAAATCATCTTCAATTCACTTACACTTGGATATATCTATTGGAAGATCAAATCATGCTATCAACTCCTCTAGGAAAAGCCATTAGTAGTTATCCATTTTGTCACACCATAATCCTTCTTCATCAATACCAATTATACTTCAAATACCCCTTCTTTTCATGCTTAATGTATTAAGCTCTCTTGTGAATAAACTTGGGAATTCTCTTGTGAATTGACTATTTTATTCTATCCCTTGTGAGTAGTAAACAAGAGATCTATGTATGAGAACATACCGAGAAAATTGAAATCTATGTATCACGCTCAATTCCTTCACTCCATGAATTTATCTTGTTTTGAGTACTCTTGATCCATTATTCCCATCTCACTTAGTGTCCCTATGATGAGTGACATTCACCAAGCCCCCAACACAAATTCCGTGCGACACCTATTGAACGCGATGTGAAAGTGTTGCTTCTAATTGTTGAGAAGGGAGACTCTTCAAATACTCCACCCACTTCATCATCAAGTGCTTCTTTGTTTTTGACCAATGAGATGAAGAATTTATTGCAAACTCTTTCTTCAGCCATTATGATGCAGAATCTGCAGATGCAGCTATCTATGCAACAATAGTAGCAGTTACATCAGCAATGATTGGATCAACAACGAATGTTGCATCAAGAACAAGAGCATATGCATCGTGCAGCTAAAGCGATTGTATGGGAGCCTTCGCTCAACCGCCAAGACCCACGGACCGCTTATCGTTTCAAGCGTTTCAAGTGAGCTCTAATGGCTATCTCTCACCTAGCCGACGTGCCGTCAATCCTACGAGTGTTGTGAGTTTACCTTGATGCCCAATCGAGTACCCTCCTCTCTCTTGCACTCCAATAGCTCCACGACTCTTGATGCTAGCTCAAGCATCCTCAAGCCTCCTCCATCTCCAAGCTTCATCCTCCATAGCCGCGCGCACAAGAGAAAAAGGGAGAACAGAAAAGAAGAAGAGGAGAGGAGATGGTAAAGAGCTTCACCTCTTGATCCCTCACTCTCACACACACTCACTCCCTCACACTCTCACACTCCCTCTCTCAAGAGCACACACAAGCAAGGAAGAGAGAAGAAGAGAGGAAGAAGAAGACTCTTTTTGCCACACACCAAAGAATGAGCCTCTCATTCTCTTTTTTCAAATTTATAGACAAAGCCCTAAATCCTTTTTAGGCGGTCATTCCTCTTTTACATGGCCGGCCGTAGCCTAGACCCTTTTTTCCATTTCCCATCATTCTAATTCATCCTATCCCCAACTAATGTCTACACTTTGCACAGGAGCGAGCCTGGCACTCTTTTACACAGATTCGAGGGTGCTTCCGCATTTTAATGGTGTGCCTCTTTCTCTTTCGTTGCCTTGGCCCGACACCGAAGCTTCTTGCGGGTCATGTCCGATCCTTTGAATTTTTCAGGGATTGGTTGTCGGTCAAGGTGCCTTTTTCTGTTTTTATCCTGCACCTTTTTGCTATTTTCTCTTCTTTCCATTTTCCGCTCCTTTGTGCTGCGGAACCACGATCGAAAACACGATAACAGATTGAGACTGTGATAAGTGAGCGCAAATTATTTGCAAAGGGTTCTGTTAATAGACCCAAGTCCAAGAGGTCATAGCTGAGAGCCAGAGCTACAAAGGTGGCATCGAGCTGTTTGATGCAGTCCACCACATCGTCTCCGGTGTCCTCTGCAAGGTCAGCAGCAAGCATTAGAAATGACTTTTGTTCATAGGAGGGCGTAAGGCCGACGGGTGGTTGAGGTTTTCTAAAACTAGAGGTTCTGACTGTACAGAGTTGTGGCTAGAAGTCCCTTTGAGTCGGCAACCTGGCTCTTGGCAAGATGGGTGGGTTAGGTTTGGTCCCAGCAGAGCTGGGCTGCTGCAGTCAGCTAGGCTGCAGAGAGACAGGTTGACCTGGTCGGATGATGCCACCTCTGGTGGTGGCAGTTGTTTGGGTCGATAGGTTTGTGCGACTCTCTTGGGCCGACGCATAGAGGAGTCGGATGGCTAGGATTCTGGAGAGCACTGCAACCTATGGTTTTGAGGTGTCGGGGGACATTGGTTGATCAGACTTGAGGTCGGCGTAGGACTAGTGCCCTTGGCAGTAGGAGCCTTAGGGATCCACAGCGAGGTATTCCCCTTATAGTGGCCTTGCGCATGCAGGAGGATTTTGGGGACCCATATTTGCTTAATCACGCGGCGCTTCGGGTGATGGCGTCTTGGTTTCCTAGATTTAGAGTTGTAGATCTTATGTAGACATGCCCGTCTAGTCCTAGGCAGTTCTCGAAGCTGTTTAGGCACCCATTGCAAGCGAGGCTGTTGGGGTTTTGCTTTGGTTGCTGCAGCCTTTGGTTTATGGGAATCTAGGAGCGGCAGGCATGCATTACCCCCTCCTTATTCTTGCCTACGGCTGTTTCTATCAGTGGCCCTGTGAACGATGATTGTGTTACGAGGCCCTTGCTGAAAGCTGTGACAATGCGCACGTTACCGATTGCTAAGTGGATGCACTGTGACTCATAATCAACATTGCAGTGAGTCTGCTTTTTAAAGGTTTGCCTGAGCAATGACTCCATGCCTGGGTCCGTGGTCCTTGGCAATACGTAAAATAGCATGGGAATAGTTTCAGACTCGATAGAGACAGCGACTCTGCATTTGCCGAGAAGCGCATAGGATTGAGCCTTGTATGGGCTCAATTTGGCCGTTATGGGATGAAGTAGTGGTTTGCCAAGTTGAATCCAATGCTTGTGCGTTAAGATATTGAAATCTGCCCCCTCATCAATCAAGGTGTTGAAGGAGCATGTTTGCTTGGTAGTGACCGTGACACGGAGGTAGGCGGGTTCTACAGCCTCCTCCTCATTATCGTAGATTTCAGTGATTGTGGCTACTCGTATTTTGACAGGCGGTTCTAACATTGGTTGCTCATGCAAAGGATGAGTGGGAGGGTAGTACTTCTTGATACGGCTACCATTGAAGAAGCCTATTCCTTCGTCGTCCAGTGTCTCAAGCTCGACATTACCAATTCTGCTGATTGCCCGCACCTTGAAAGGTCCAAGACCTATGAATTTCATCTTTTTCTTACGTCCTTTTACTGAGTAGAGGAGCACTAAGTCACCCTGCTCAAACTCCCATTACTTGACATGTTTGTCAAACCAGCTCTTGCGTCGGGCTTTTTCGTAGATAAGTGCGTGGGTGGCTAGAAGACGAGTCTCTAATAGGCGTTCCAGCTCGACCAAGCGTTGAGTCCATGCTTCCTTCCCCTCCCATCGTTCTTGGAGCGCTATTCTCAGGCTAGGGATAAAGAATTCTAACGGGAGAATGGCTTTAGTCCCATAGGTTAGCCTAAAAGGTGTTTGACCGACGGCCGTTTTATAAGCTGTTCGGTAGGCCCACAAGGCTGCCATCAACTTGTTATCCCAATTGCTTCATGAGGCTGAGACCACTTTAGTCAGGACGTTGATGAGAATTTTGTTGGTTGATTCTGCCTGGCCATTCGCCTGAGGGTAGTATGGTGAGGATTTGCAATGGATGATAAGAAAGGCGGATAGGAGATGGGCTATCACTTTGTTGATGAAGTGTGTTCCTTGGTCGCTAACCAGTTTGATGGGGCAACCGAAGCGCGAGATTACTTGCTCCCATTAGAACTTGGCAGTCGTCCTAGCATCGTTTTTCGTGTGGCTCTCGCCTCTGCCCATTTCGTGAGGTAATCCGTGGCCCCCACGATGTACTTGGCTCGTGAGTATTGCGCCGCGGGGTTGATGGGTCCTATGAAGTCAATCCCCCATTTTTCGAAGGGTTGACGACAATGATAGGGGTTCACTCCATTTGATCCTTACGAATCGGGACTTTTTTCCGTTGGCACTCGTCACAATGCTTGACGAATTGCTTAGCATTGCGGAAAAGTGTGGGCCACCATAGCTGGGACTGCAGCACCTTCCGTGCTGTCATGTCTCCGCTAAAGTGTCCTCCTGCAATGCCGTTGTGCGCCTCTAAGAGCACATCGTGCATCTCATGCTCACACACGCACCTATGCAGCAATCCCTCTTGCCCCATCCTATAGAGTTGGCCTGCAAATCAACTCTGGTAGGGCTGGATTTTCAGGATCAAGCACCTAAGCCGTGCCCATTCTATTGGTCGTTTGGGTAGTCCATGCTCGAGCACTTGGACTATGTCGTCTGCCCAGTATGGTGTCAGATTGGCTCTAAATAGGTCTCCTTCGTTGGACAGGTGGAATAAGTGGCTGTCAGGTAACTCGTCCATGATGCCTTGTCCAACGGCTTCTCTTGTGGGTATACGGGACATATGATCAGCCATGTAATGCTATTTTCCCTTCCGTACCACCACGGAGAAATCGAATTCTAGAAGTAGGAGGAGCCATCAAGCTATACGTCCTGTAGCACAAGGTTTGTTCACTAAATAGAGCAAGGCTTGATGGTCCACGAAGAAGGTGAAGGGGGTGGCCAACAGGTAATGCCGGAACTTCTTCACGGCGAACACCATGGCTAACCCCTCCCTTTCCATTGTCGAATAATTCATCTCCATCTCAGTGAGTTGCCTGCTAGCAAAACTCACTAGGTAATCTAGGTTATGCTCACCAGGTTGGCACAACACTACCCCCACAGCAAACTTAGAAGCGTCAATGTGTACGTGGAAGGTAATGGTCCAGTCTGGGGCTCGTAGAATCAGTGCCATTGTTAGAGCCTTTTTCAATTCTTCATATGCCCGTTGGCATGCCTCGGTCCACTCGAAGACAATTAGCAGCTTGTACAATGGCCTAGCGATCAATGCATAGTTCAGTACAAACCGTCGATAGTATCCTGTGTGACCTAAGAAGCATTGAACTCCCTTGTAATTACTTGGGGGTGGAAGGTCAACGATAACCCTGACTTTCGAGAAGTCCATGGAAATGCCATTCTTCAACACCACGTGTCCTAAGATGCATCTGTGCTTCACCCACAACTGACATTTCAAGGGGTTCAGGGAGAGGCGATATAAGCGACACCGTTCAAAGACTGCATAGAGTTTGTCTAGGTGTTCAATCTAGGTCGAATGAACACAATGGTCATTGACAAAGACCTCTAACTCCTTGCAAAGCATGTCCTTGAAGATGGTGCACATGAGGCGTTGAAAGGTGGCGGGAGCATTGGTTAACCCGAAGGGCATGACTACGTATGCAAAGACACCCCACTCAGTGGCAAAGGCGGTCTTGTGCCTGTCTGCAGGATGCACTTGCACCTGGTTGTACCTTGAGAAGACATCCAGAAAACTGTAGCCTTCCTTGACTACCACCCTCTCAAGCATGTGCTCGGTGTACGGCAAAGGATAGTTGTCTCTCTTTGTAGTAGCGTTCACCTTTTTGTAATTGACGCACACTCGGATTTTGCCGTTCTTCTTCATCACAATGACTATGGGTGATACCCAGTCTGTGTGCTCAATTTCGTAAATGAATCCCGCTCTCATTAGCTTGTCAATTTCCTCCTTGACAGCATGGGCGTATTTTGGATTTATGGGGTACGGTCGCTGCTTGACCGGCGTTGCGTCCGACATCATGGGTATGTTGTGAGTCACAACACTCAGATCTACCCCCCATAGCTCTTCTAAGGACCAGGAAAATACGTCTATGAACTCCCGCAAGAGAGCGACAAGACTCAACTCTTCCTTACCAGTCAAGTCATCGGCAATGAACACTGGTCGGGGTATCTCCCCTTCCAGGGCTAGATTTACCTCCTTGACCTTGGCTAGTCCTTCGATCGGTTCACTTGTCTACCCTTGGCGCTTGGCACCTAGCAGAACCACTACCCTATCCCCTTTTTTGAATTTAGTGAATCACTTGGGGAGGTCCTGCGGCTTTCGCTACCCTTCCGATCGTGTATCTTTGGGGTGCTTTGCCCTCTCCTGGTGTGACCGTCTGCGTCTCAGGTGGACGGGTAAGTCCCCCTTGGTGCGTCTGGTCATGGGCGGCCTAGGGATCTCTGGGTTGCTATCCGAAGTAACTTCCGATTCAGAGTCAAACCCTCCATCTTCACTAGAAGAGGTGGTCTTTCCTGGTGGCAGCAATTCGGATGGTGATTCGGTTCTAAGTATTGATGTCGTTCCTGATTGGGCTAGGCCTGCTTGCTCTAGGTCTATGGCCCCCATACATTCCAACCACGCAGATCACATTCCATGTGCATGATTCCTTGCTCCATTCTAAGGGCCTGCCTCTTTTGTGGCTTGGCATCTGCTCGAATCTGCTCAATTTCTCGTCCATCTGTGTCGTACTCTATGGTATCCACTTCACCTTCGCTCTCACCACTGAAGGATTGACAGTCTTCGTATTCATCGCAGGAATCGTTGTCATTCAACTGCCCAACGTCTCCTAGGGCTTGGAATGCCCCGTCTCAATGGTCTAGAATCAGGGCCCAGTTATACATGAGGTTCAGCTCGTGCACTCTGGTCCACTGCCACTTAGGATCCTCTAAGAGATCCTGGAGCAGCTTGAAGTTGGCAGCCGGGTTACCCGCTAGCTAGTCTGCTAGGTATTCCAGTACCCCCTGGAGTTCCCTTTTGTTGGATGGTACTTGGAAGGTAACAGGCTTAGGCCTTTCATGGAGGCTTGCTGCCATCATGTAGACGGGTGTAGAGAGTGCTTCGTTTGTCTTGCCAATTGTCTTGATGGCCTGCTCATACGCCTCATGGTCTGAGAATGGCAGGTCAATTGTAGCGAGAACATGCATCCAATCCCGCTCATCCTCTGGGCATGGGATATACTTAGTCAAGGACCCATAGGGTTCCCTGACCTGAGTGTTCCCTTTGAGCATAACAGAGATGGCGTCTAGGTCGACTAGTGAGGTCTTCCAAGTATCCATCTCTATTCTTACGGTGTCAGTTCTATTGCCAAGGAAGATCAGGCTGTTACCCCAATCTTCGATGACTCTAGCATTGCGCATCTAGGGTCGGCCCAATAGGATATCATAGTCCACTCCCTTCATGACTATAAAGTTGACAGAGAACTAGACACCTGCGATCTTTACTGGCCAATTCTTCAAGACCCCGAATGGCTTCACTCTCATACCATTTGCTAGCGTGACATTAAACCGAGTAGCTTCGACAGGCGGGTTTCCCCAAGTCTGCAACATGGTGTGGCTAAGCACACTAACTCCTGCTCCCGTGTTTACAATTCCCTTCCTTGTTGTGTCACCCAGGGCTAGGACTGGCAGGACTGCGTGCATCTCAAAGCCCTCCCAAAAGTCGTTGACGTGCAAGGATTGAGGTATGGAGTGCAGCGTCAAACTTGGCAATTGCATTTCCGCATCCTGGTCTTGAGGGTCTGCCATGGCCTGCTCTTGCGATCCCTCGACCCACTGCTTAAGGTCTTGCCATAGGGCAGGGTGCTACTTAAGCAGGTCCCCCAGGCTAAGTGTTACAGGCGTCATCACTAACGTGGTCAAGAGGTTGTCATACACTCGTCCTTCTCTTAGCCTAGACTGTCCTGGCCACTGGCCACGGCTGTTCTGCGGTTCTGTTGCATCTAGACATGGTCTCAGTGGCACTGCTGGTGGCATCATGGTTTCTGATGACTTAGGTTGGGGTGGCAACATTGGCGCGCTCATGCTGGAGAGATCATCAATCTCATCCTCTATGATGGGTTCAGCATCCTTGAGATGCTGCTGAGCCTCCCTCACCCATTCCTTTACCTTTTCTATGGCCTCTAATTGCCGCTTGGGATGCGGATATTCCCCTAACTTAGCGCTTCCCTTTTGGGTTGTTTTAGGGGCTGAAGTCTCTGCCTCTGCGTCTGAGACTTTTTTCCCATTAGGTAGGGCC
The DNA here is from genome assembly GCF_053477565.2 of Lygodium microphyllum. Taxonomy (NCBI): domain Eukaryota; kingdom Viridiplantae; phylum Streptophyta; class Polypodiopsida; order Schizaeales; family Lygodiaceae; genus Lygodium; species Lygodium microphyllum. The sequence continues at coordinate 33,540,577 of NC_141161.1, forward strand.
ATAGCACTGTCGGTCTTTAATGCGATCTTAGCTTCCAGTCTCTTCTTTCTCTGCCTTCGGCTTTTCTTTCCTACTGAGGTCGTGTCAAGATTGCTAGGTCCTGGTAGAGAGATGCCGGCCTGCTTCGTTTGGGCTTGGGTCATAACTCACAAGGGAATATGTGTGGCCTCCCCGTCGGGGTTTTCAACACTAAACAGCCCCAATGGGATGGAGGGAAAATTAGCTGACTGGAGGACGACTTCCGCTTTGGGCAGTCTATGAAAAGATGGGTGATTCCGCACTCTGCACACCTTTGGTCAGCTTTGTCCCTGTTTTGCTGCTCGCTTTCGGGCAGCGTGATGAGACATGGTCGGGATGTCCGCAAGTCCAACAAGTGACCAGATCCTGTGGCTACCCTCTTCGTCACTGGGCTCCTCCACGTAGTGTACGGGAGCGTCGCTCAGTGGGTGGGTCACATAAGGACCAGGCGGTCTAGGAATGCCAGTAGGATTTATGTCCATTCTAGGGACAGCTGGTTTCATATCGTTAGGCACAGGTAGGGCTAACGGGGCTTCCCTTCCGAAGAATTGCTGCGGCCTGTTAGTTGGATAAGGTTGGTCGTAGGGTTGCGAGTATGGAAGTCTCCGTGGTAATCTGCAGTGTGCGGCATCGTGGCTGAACCTACCACAGTTAGCACAAGGTCTTGACCTAGGGTCTTGACACTCTGTTGGCAAGTGGTTTCCGCCATAGTACATGCATTGGATGTGTGGCCGTGTTGGTTGTCTCAACATGTATTGTATTTTGGCTAATTCCATCTTGACCTCAGCCAAGCCTTGTTCCGTCTCGGTGGTCTTCCCCTTATCTTGGGATGATGGGTTTGACCGCTCACTAGAGGTTGATGTTCATTCTAAGCTTCCGAGGTTAGTCTCTTCCAAAGTTGAGCTCCTAGAGCTTCGCTCTTTCAGCTGGTCATCGACTCTAATGGCTTCCTCAAAAACTCTCGCCACCACGTCCCGCTCTGCAAGCTTGAATTGCCTGCCAATGCCTTATATAACTCCTCATCTCTAATTCCACTGATGAATACAGTTGAAACTGCTCTGTCAATCGGTTGCTCACCTAGGGGGATTCTCTTAAAGAGACTTCTTACGTGGGTCATGTAGTCGCGGATGTCCTCCTTCTCCTTCTGTTTGACATTCATCAAGCATACCAGCAGGTTGTCGGAGTATTCGGGCTCGGCGAACCTCTTGACAAAGAGATCCTTGAGATTATTGAAGTTGGCTCGTTCCACGGCATCCAGGCTTGTATACCACGTCCTACCCTTATCGCTTAAGCAAATTTCGAACGCTTGCGAACGTTGAGTCTAGTCGTTGAGGCCGTCGGCTTTGCAGACTTGCTCAAACTGCTCGACGAAGCTGTACGAATCATCATGCGGTTGGTACTTGTCAAGTTGCTTGGAAACAATCGGTATTTTGGCCTAGCTCTTTGAGCCCTGGTTTGCCCCTAATCCTGCAAGCAGAGACGTAGCTAGTGTAGTGGCACTCTGCTCTACTGCGGTGTTATCGAGCAGCCGTTTCATGAGGAGCTCACTCAACGTCAGGTCTCCCTCTAGTGCTCTCTCATGGTCTGTTCGGTTCCGGCCAGCCAAGTTCAGCACTCGTTGCACCTCATGTAGCTCCATGCTTTGCCTTTGGCTCCTAGCTTGTTGATCCCTATTATACTCAGCTATGCCTTGCAATGCCTTACGGGCCAGCCTTCTCTCCTCCTCTAGGTCTACAATGATTGCATCTGCCATCCTGCCACGGTGCTCATACCGGACGTGTGCATCGTAACTACTTACCATCTGTTGTATAGCGTCCGGGAATACACTCACATTGAGCTCCTTGATAGACTGATGGTCTGAGATTTCTTCTGTCATGGTCGAATTCTTCCGCCTCGCTACGCTCTCGATCAAGTTGACTAGTCGTGACAGATCCTTGTCATTGGCGCTCCTTGCTTGGTTCTACCCTGCGCTTTGCGCGTTTGTCTATGTCTTGGGTCCTCTCCTATTGGTGGGTTTTTTGAGCAATTTATCTGAGTGAGTTCCTTTAATTATTGAATACAATTCTCAACTTATGGTCACTTGTGAGTATGTCGTTCCTCGTGCACTTGTGCTCAATCAGGCTTTCAGCTTTCCTAAGTATACTTCAAGTGCGGAAATTCAACATGAGTGCTGCAAGAAATTTCCCGGCGTCTTACTCACTCTCACTCGTTTCGGGCCTGATAGGCTCTATTACTCAAGTCCTGGCCGTTCTAATGGGTTCTAGGGTCTGCATTGCTTCTCGTTGTTCACTGGGGGGTAGGTCGCTGAGGAATACTCCAGTGTGTCCCTTGGTCTTGACTCCTACGTCGAAGACTGCCTACAAGGTGTTCGCCATGTCGTCCTGGAGTGGGTTGCGCTTCCAGTCACTCGTGGGGGTCAAGTTCTGATGTTTTTCTCTCTTTTTTTTTTCGACTCTGGGAATCGGACGTCCGATCCTATTCTGGGAATCGGACTAGGTGTGTCAGGTTGAGTGGCAGTCTCAGAATCCGAGTGTCCGATTCTCAAAAATCGGACGGGCAAGTGTTCAATGAATCGGACAAGGGTGGTCCGATTCTGGGTTGGTCCGATTTTGGGTGGTCCGATTCGTCCGAATGGTCCGATCGGACAGGGTGGTCTGATTTCTAAAATCAAACGGGCTGGTCCGAGTGTCCGATTCTGGTGGTCCGCGGGTCCGATTCTAGGACTCAGACCGGCGGGCAGGTGGTCCGATTGCTGAGGTGTCCTAATTCGTCCGATCGGACAGGGTGGGTCCGAGTCCGAGCATCCAAGTCTTCGAGTGTCCGAGTCTCCGAGCATCCGAATCGGGCAGGGTGATCCGATCGGACGGTTGTCCGAGTGTCCGATCGGACGGTTGTCCGAGTGTCTGATTCGGACACTGAGTCGGACGTCCGATTCTGTCGGCCTGACGAACTTGTGAGCACGGATTCGCCCAAAGATCTCCAGATATCTATTACTATTGACCACGAAATTCACCAACAATGGAGTTGGAGTGGTGAGGGAGAGATTTGTGTACCTGGGGATTGCCGAATGCAATGTCACTCCGTGCACCTTGGTTGATCGCCAAGCTCTCTCTCTCTCTCTCTCTCTCAGCTAGTTGCAAATGAGGATTCTCTTGCCCTTCTAGAACTTATACCCTACTGGTCATTCCCTGAACAGTACAGATCACTCTCCTAGCGTTTCCTACACATTTACATGTGCATTTCCTCCATTTTCCCCATGTTTTTCCCGATTTTCTCCCTGTTTCACAACAGCAACCCTCTGCCTCTCGGGTGTGATACTGTTAACCTACCCTAAACACAACATAAATCGAAAGCAAAACACTGAACTAATTTCTCCATGTTTTCCAATCATCAAACAACCAGAATATCCCAAAATACTTACATGTTCTGAAGATCGAAAACACCCAACTTTCTACCTATCTCAAGCTCCGTTTCGGGGATGAATACCCTACTTCGATGCTCGATATGAGGCGCACAAGTGCTCGAGCTTGAATCCGTTGGTCCCGGCAACGAAACCAAAATGTGGGAGCCTTCACTCAACCGCAAAGACCCACGGACCGCTTATCGTTTCAAGCATTCCAAGTGAGATCTAATGGCTATCTCTTACCTAGTAGACGCGCGGTCGATCCTACGAGTGTTGTGAGTTTACCTTGATGCCTGATTGAGTACCCTCCTCTCTCTTGCACTCCGGTAGCTCCACGACTCTTGATGCTAGCTCAAGCATCCTCAAGCCTCCTCCATCTCCAAGCATCCTCCATAGCTGCGCGCACAAGAAAAAAAGGGAGAAGAGAAGAGAAGAAGAGGAGAGGAGATGGTGAAGAGCTTCACCCTCTTGATCCCTCACTCTCACACACACTCACTCCCTCACACTCTCACACTCCCTCTCTCAAGAGCACACACAAGCAAGGAGGAGAGAAGAAGAGAGGAAGAAGAAGACTTTTTTTGCCACACACCAAAGAATGAGCCTCTCGTTCTCTTTTTTCAACTTTATATACAAAGCCCTAAATCCTTTTTGGGTGGTCATTTCTCTTTTACATGGCCGGCGATAGCCTAGACCCTTTTTCCCATTTCCCATCATTCTAATTCATCCTATCCCCAACTAATGTCTACACTTTGCACAGGAGCGAGCCTGGCACTCTTTTACACAGATTCGAGGGTGCTTGTGCATTTTAATGGTGCGCCTCTTCCTCTTTCGTTGCCTTGGCCCGACACCGAAGCTTCTTGCGGGTCGTGTCCGATCCTTTGAATTTTTTAAGGATTGGTTGCCGGTCAAGGTGCCTTTTTCTATTTTTATCCTGTGCCTTTTTGCTATTTTCTCTTCTTTCCATTTTCCGCTCCTTTGTGCTGCGGAACCACGTCGAAAACACGATAACAGATTGAGACTATGATAAGTGAGAGCAAATTATTTGATGGACAAAATGTCTCAGCCTATCTTAAAGCTTTTGAAAGTCAAATGCGCTTCTTTGGAGTTCCTACCAACTGGAGCAACTATTTCCTAGGGCTTGTCACGCCTGCTTTGCAGGTCAAAGTGACTTATTTATTTGTGCAAGATTCAAACTAGAGTGTCTTCAAGAAGGTGCTCAAAGATGAATATTTTCTAGAGGATTATGGTATTGCTACTCAGAAGATGTTCAAAGAGTGGGTCTATCAACCCAACAAAGGATTTCTTGCTTCCAAGTTATTGCACGAGTTTGAAGAACAATACAACCAGTTGGATGCACTTGAGCAAAGAGCCCTAAACTCGGAGAAAGTGGAGTTATTCTTGCAAGCAGCTGATCCTGCACTTCAGGACAAGTTGGGAGAGCTTCTTGAAGACCGTATGCAGCCTATGGGATTGAAGACAGATTGGCAAGATGGAGTTGAGGTGGTTTTCACATTGAAAAAGAGGCAAAGATAGAAGGCTCGCTTTACAAAATGGTATTCAAACACCTCTAGCGATGTCTTATCCTTTCTCGACTTCTCCTATTGCACCATCCACTATTTCTCCCATTTCTCATGTTGTGTCTATGCCTACTTCTATGCCTATGCCTATGCCTATTCCTATTCCTGCTGCCATTTTTCCAGACCAGCTGCAATACCAACTGGCAATGAAATGATGGAGGAGATATTAAAGAACTTAAAAGACCTTCAAAACAAGATGACGAGAAGAGAGCAGCACTAGCTAGCTCTAGTTTCAGCCCCAACTTCATCTACCCCTGCAAAAAATTCCATGATGGCGAAATAGGATCAAAGTGCTTGTTGAGGAGAAGCCAAAAAGTGATGAAGAACCAATTTCTCAGCCTTCTTATTCATAGAACCAGAGCAATGCATGGCTGATGTTCAAAAGCCAAAAGTCCAAAAATATCAAAAAGCCCCGAAAACAAAAGATCGAAAGCCAGAAAAACAAATTGGATTCAAGCTGCTTCCTGATACTAACTTGAAGAAGATTGAGGATAACAATTCTGATGAAAAGATTATTGATGATGGGCTATTGTGCTCGGATACTATTGAGGATCTTTTAGCATTGCTAAAAATTGAAAATCAAGAGATGTCATATGTCTTATAGGTCAATTCTCTGGCGATGAGTTGTGAAATTTCTAATTTCATGCTTCAAAATAATTTGGGTGTTGAGGATTCTCGGCAAAAAGTATTCTTTGCTGACATATTTCAGCAAAAAGATTTAGGTGTTGCGGTTTATACATAGCAAAATTTATGTTTACCAGGGTATTTTCATAGAGGGGTGAAATTTGCAAGTTGTAGCAAAGAAGTTAGAGTACATCGACAATATAAGAAAATTGACAATAAGGTTAAATTACCTTTGGAAAATGTTGATGATTTGCCAAAGTTTACATTATTTTTGGAGATGGATATGGATAAGATTGGAGTCACGGGATGGTCTAAAGATCAACCAGCCAAAGAAGATCTAGATGTTGTGATGAACTACCAAGACATACCTACCTTGATTTGTCCATATGATCCAAGAGGATGTTGTGATAACCTATGTGAACTTACCTATTTGTCATATTACCTAGATGAATTTCCATATGATCCCGGTGGGAACAATATTGCCAAGTGGTAAAAAGTTGGCACATGCCGGAGGATGTGCAGGTTTGGAGGGGGTAGATGTCATGACACTGCACGTCTACCACTGCAAACTTGATGGTGGAGTTTTCTGCCAAATTTTTAGACTCTTAAGTCAACATCATTATATTTTTATTCTCCATTGTGTGTGTCTTTTGTGTTTGCATGACGCACGAGCACATATAGGTAGGCTAGGCACATTCTCTTCAGTGCATTCATAATTTTGTGGAGCATCGTTTGATTGCTTGCAACAACGTGGATCCAACATTGTAAAATTCTCAAATCATGAAAGATTGGGCATTAATTTTTATTACATAGAATATTCATGCTAGGGTACATAGCATGAAAATCAGGTTCTTATGAAGAGAATGTATGTTTTGAAGATGAGAAAATTCAGGTGTGGTTGAATGATTTGACAGATTTCTATCCATGAAGAGAATAAATAACTATTGGATATCATAAAGAATAGTTTAAGTGTATGGAGATGGCTTTGATGTTTCGACTTCAAGTTTACATGTGGTATCTATGTATCTTCACAATCACACAAGCTACATCAACATAGAGAAATGATTGAGAATGTAACCGAAGCAAGGGAGCTTGGTTCAAAGATGGGTCCTTCATAGAAGTTGCTAGTGCTTCAATAGGATCCAAGTTTAATACAAGGATAGAAGGATTACAAATTGTAAAGAAGGAAGGAAAAGAGCCAAATACAAGCCAAAATAAGCAAGGAGAAGGGATGTCTGTATGCATGTGTCTTCACACTTTGTTGTTGCTTCTACTCTGTTATGAAAATTATGAGTGCTGCCTCGACATGTTGTGTTGTTATTGCACATAGACAACTGTCATAACATTGTTATGTTGCTCTACGTAGACACTTCAAAGGTGATGGAACTTGTCATCAATTTCAAATAGGCAAGCCGGACTTTTCAAAACCGACATGATCAGCAAATGTTTGAAAGGGGTGACCGTTGGCCCGTCCAAAAAAATGAGAATTACATGAAAAATCTGTTGAGATCGATTGTTGTATGAAGACATCTTCAAACTCCTCTCCACAAAATTATATTCTCTACCTCGACATCCTCCTTATCTTGCTTGATAAAGAGGCATTGTGGCTTTACCCCCCCCCCCCCCCCCCCCAATCGGTTTCTCTTATGGATTTTGTGGGTATCTCCAAGTATCCAAAGATTCCACATAAATTGAAGAAGAAGAAGAAGAATATGATTGTAGAATTTCATCTTAAGAAGTTTCCATCCAAAGTAAAGAAAATGACTAAGCCAAGGGTAGTCATATAAAAGAAGGAAATCATCTTCAATTCACTTACCCTTGGATATATCTATTGGAAGATCAAATCATGATATCAACTCCTCTAGGAAAAACCACTAGTAGTTATCCATTTTGTCACACCATAATCCTTCTTCATCAATACCAATTATAATTCAAATACCGCCTCTCTTCATGATTAATGTATTAAGCTCTCTTGTGAATAAACTTGGGAATTCTCTTGTGAATTGATTATTTTATTATATCCCTTGTGAGTAGTAAATAAGAGATCTATGTATGAGAACATACTGAGAAAATTGAAATCTATGTATCACACTCAATTCCTTCACTCCATGAATTTATATTGTTTTGAGTACTCTTGATCCATTATTCCCATCTCGCCTAGTGTCCCTATGACGAGCGACATTCACGAACCCCCTAGCGCAAATTTCGTGCGACATCGTTGACAATCTAGTTGAAGTTGTTAGACATTTTGACAAAATAGAAAACCTTGCAAAAAATTATAATCTGTAAGCAATATAATAGTAGGTGTATCTACAATTTAGCGAACGCATATGTAAAGGGTAGAATTATGGGCATATAAAAGGGAAAAGGACACATGTATAAGATATTGATTTTTTACACAAGAATAAAACTTTTTCCTTCTTCTCTCTCTAGCTTCTCCTATCCTTTCATGGCTTCTAGTCATCTCTCTTCTTACTTCCTATCTTTCTCTCTCCATTTCTAGTCTTTCTCTCCTTGTCTAGAATTTCTCTCTCCTTTGCACTCTTCTTCTCTCTTTCCTACGATCCTCTCTCCTCCCTTCATGATAAGTGTTATTAGATCATTGGTCTTTTTTACATTTTCTCCTCTTTTTCTTCATATGCAGTCTCAATTTTCATCATAAAAAGCTATTTCAAACAATTACTACAGGTTCAAAACATGGGTTGTGTTTTAGTAGTGACTTGTAGGACACCTACAGTTGGAAGAAGACAAATCTAGAGATCTTTGAAGTTGGAAGGAATAGATATGGCAATGAATGGTCAAAATACCAAGTTGTCACTCAATTGTAGGCATTTTTGGTAGCTAGTTTGGTTAAATAGGACTTACTTGGAGCAAAAAGGGAGACTAGTCCTAGTTGCTTTTGAAAGCAAGCTTCTTCTTCCTTCTTTCTTCAAGCTTTCATGGTGGATTCATCAACATCACTCTCTTTCGGTGAATCCATGGCCAAAATACATGTTGTATCTTTATTATTCTCATCATTTCATGCAAAATCATAACCACTCTTGAGGGTAAATACATCATCATGTGGTTAATAGCATAATCTTGATCTTTCAAGTTGGAGATTGAGCACTATTTTATGAAGTCCATCATCTAGAATAATAATAGGAGTTTGGATAGCATGCATTTCAGCTATTCTTACCTATTTGATAGCATCATTTTCATGTTTAAAACACCCTTGAGTACACAAGACAACAAGACAACAGTATGCGCTAAAGGTTTGGCTTCAAAGGATGATCCCTGCAACAACTTGTCCACCTACTTTGATAAGCCTCACAAATTGAGGTTGGAATCAAAATTATGTTTGTTGTTATGCTCATCTACGACGAATTTGGTGAGCTCTTCCAAGTCCATGTTGTTCTAATACTTGACTTGCTCTTTAGCTCCTGCAAGATGTGCACAATAGTGAGGACAAGAATACAAAGAGCAAAGTAAGTAAAGAGATAAAAGCTCAAAACAAACACAAACACTTAGAGGTGGCTTCCTTTCAGCCTTTAAAAGCCTCTTCCACTAGCCTTTCTCTAATTTTTGAAGAACACAGAAGATGTTCCGTAGTCATGTGCTAATTTTACTCTCTTCTACATTTATCCTATCAAAAAGATCCAAATCAAGCTCATACGGTCCATTCTCAACTCCAAAATGGGTAACTTTGAAGGAAAGGTTAGCTACATTATAGGGCTATGACTTTGAGATCTCTTATATGGAAAGCAAGGATAATGTAGTGGCACATGTATTATCTAGGATGTGGGTATATTTGGTTTCTACTATTTCTACTATTTGCAAAGATTTGATCCAAGACATACAGGAAGAATACTTATTTGGATTAGCACACTACCAACATAATGTAGAATTTACATCAAGAAAATGAATTTGAAATTTTCAATTTCAAGTGGCAAAATGGACTTCTTTGATTCAAGGGTAGAGTTTATGTGATTCCTCAGACATGTTTTAAGAAAATGATCTTACAAGAGATGCATTCTTCTCCTTTGGCAGGGCATATTGGTTTATTTAAAACCTTTGATAATATCCATAAATGCTTTTATTGGAAAGGACTTTAAAAAGACATCAAAGAATTCGTGATATAGTGTTTACCATGCCAATAGAATAAAGATTCCTATTTATTATCTAGTAGCCTACTTCAGGCATTACTTATTTCACATAGTAACTGGATTGATATCAACATGGATTTTATTATAGGATTACCTACCACTAAGCAGGGTTGGTATAGTATTTCTTTGTGGTTGATTGTCTTACCAAATTAGCCAATTTTTTATCCACACTAAAGTCCAATATTCAACCAAGCAAGTGGTAGATCATTTCATGGAAGGAGTTTTTAAACTTCATGGATTTTATTATAGGATTACCTACCACTAAGCAGGGTTGGTATAGTACTTCTTTGTGGTTGATTTTCTTACCAAATCAGCCCATTTTTTATCCACACTAAAGTCCAGTATTCAACCAAACAAGTGGCAGATCATTTCATGGAAGGAGTTTTTAAACTTCATGGTTTATATGAAGATTGTTTCTGATAGGGATACAAAATTCATGGGAATTTTTTGGAAAATCCTTTTTACTTCCATGGGAACAAAATTAACTCTAGGTAAAGCCTATCACCCACAAGCAGATGGTCCAACTAAAAGAGTCAATAAGTGGTTAAAAGTCTATTTGAGACACTTTTGCTATGAGACATAGAATGCATAGGATCATTGGATTTTTGTTACAACAACACATACCACATGAGTATAGACATGTCCCCATTTGAGACTTTATATGGATACAATAATTAAGTACCTTTGGCATTATTTCATGATGAAGTAAATCCCCTTGCTAAGGAAGAACTAGAAAAGTTTGAGGCCTTAATGAAACAATGTAAGGAAAATATTAGAAAGGCACAAGAGATTATGAAATCTTATGCTAATGAAGAATGGAGGCATGTGGATTTTGAAGAGGGAGAATGGGTATTCTTGAAGGTACCTAAATCCCATTATGCTTCTCTTAAAGGTTGACATAATAAGCTTGCTCATCACTATTATGGTCCATATCAAATCTCAAGAAAAGTTGGAGCTCTTGCCTATGAACTTGATTTGCCTTCAACCACATGTATTCATAATGTTCTTGAAGAACTACCTCCCCTTGATGAGGATGGGTTAATCATCTATGAATCCGAGAGGATTGTTGGTAAGGGAGAGAAGGTCCTAAGGAATTGTTCATGAATAATATCTTATTAAATGGAAGGATTTGCCTATGGAAGAATAGTATTGGTAGCATGTTTTGTATTTGTAACAATTTTCATGTCTTCTCCAAGAGGATACTAGCTCACTGAGAACAATGGATAGCATGATATATAAAATTATGCATTCAAAATAATTGGCCTATTTGATGTTAAGTTTGCATTTTGAAGACATTGATGGTTACCTACTGAAGTATACTTCATTTCTATACCTCATACACACCAATCTGACATGTCTATCCAAAGTTATGGGCCATTTTCTATAGCTACCCTGTTTAGGACAATATTTTAGAAATTCACTGCGTGCCATCTTGATTATGCTTCTACAAGGCTACTTCAGCATTATATTTTTCCCTATTCATTTCTACCATTCATTTAACTTTTCCATCTTCAAGCTTTGAGGAAAAAAATTTTCATCGATAGGGATGGATTGTAATAAAACAAATTTTATACCCTTCAACTTAGGGAAATTAGCGTGATTGGGGTTGGAGTATAAAAGACAAGAGTGTGACATTGTATTCATCTTTTAGTACATTTTTAAACTTCACCATTTTCCTGGAGCTTGAGGGTTCTTGCCTTAGTGCCCACCAACATTAAGAGTGAATACTCAATGTCCACTATAGCAAAAGGTGGATTTCTTGAAGCAACCTCTCATTTATGATTCTCATTGTACCTTTGATTCAACCTAGCTATGGATTCATTATGCTATAGTCTTAGTTCATATTAAGCTATGGCGTGTCTATGGCCAATTGTTTCAATTTTTTATTCTTGCTTTTCTTATCATTTTAATTAAATCTAGGCTAAGTTGATTTCAATAGTTTCTCTCCTCACTTTCCCTATTGAGACAAAAGGAAATATGTCCTCTTAACTAATATCCAAGCCCTTTTTGACATCAAGAAAACTATTGTCTAGCTATTATGGCATAGAATCTTAAAGAAGATTCTAATTTTGTTGTTTGAAACTAGGATAAGCATCTGTTGGTGGATTCAAATGACAAGGATACAAAATACAACTATGTAGTAGAGACTTTGACCATGATATACTAAATTACATAGTGATATGAGAAAATGCTTCCTTTAGAGGAACAATTTGAAGTAGCACAAAAAATACTACATGGGTCTCACTTGGGAAGATAAAAAGGAACTTGATTCCTAGGTCATTGCATGTTGGCCAATCAATCATTTAAATATGGAGAGAGAAGTTGGTGGTTTCAAATGAAAATCAAAAGGTTTGTTTCAAGCTATATTCATTTGGATAGTATATTGAGTTTCATAAGAAATTTTCTATAGTTCACTCAGTATATTGCTATTTTTAGCTTGTTCTATGTGATGATGGATTCATTGGTCATGTAGCTCGTAAATGAAGGCTTAGGTAAGGACTCTACATTGGGACATTACATTAAAAACCTGATATTTTTAAAGTTTGTTGTTTTCCATTAAAAGTTCTCAAGGGACATTGTGGAGTTCCCTCATTTTATATTAGGGACTCTATTAAGGTATCTTAGAGGAGGGTAACCCATTAGATGGAACACAGGGAAGATAACGTTGTTGAAGAAGCAAGAAGATCTATGATTTTTTAATCAAGTCCCTAGTTTCCATGTATGGCATGGTAGATTATGGGACCTAAAATGGGCCGGCACTAGCTATGGCACTAGTTGGACCTCATGCACACAACAGACAACCCCACCACATGGCCTCATGGCCAGGAGTGTCTGAGCCTCACTCTACACTAATCGATTATGTGTTTGTATTGAGTCATAGTCCAACGTTCGCCGTCTCTTATCCTCATAGGGAGATCCCATAACATTTACGCATAGTGCCTCATAACACAAACATAAGAAAGAACCCCTCTGCCGATTGCCCCGGCTCCACTGCGACTCTCCTGCATCTTGAGGATTGGCCCCAAGATGATGCATCGCTTCAACATAAAGTACACACGATACAAGCTCCACTCTTTCATTTTGAACGTATTCCAAGAGATACCATGTGTCCTTACCAAATAATTCCCAAAACCCGATCGACTAGCCTATAGATAGATTAGGTTGTCTCACACACTCAAGCGTAGGTCATCATAACGGAAAACAGGTGCTATGCATCCAGCTCTTCATATTCTGATACCATGATTGATATACATATGAAAAAGTGGATGATCCTAATGTGCTCAAACATAATTTGCAATCAGAAACGTGTCATGCACAACTAAGCTTTCCAATTCTCATTCACTAACTCGTTGCAGTGATGTAAGGATAGCACCGAGACAATACTCATCCTACTATCTTAATTAAAATACAACGGACCCTATATCATGATGTGCATCAGCAAAATATGCACTAAACAACATCCAAATCGCATCATTCAAACACCCCATCCCCTACGTTTAGGTAGTGCTTCCGTTGCATAGGTGTAGGGTTTCATTTTGTCATGTTTTGATGTAGGAAAAGCAATAAATCCCGAACTTTGACAAAAAGATAGGGAAAAATGAGGCTAAACCTCATGCTCCGCCACTGACATACATTCACAAACACTCAATGTACTTTTTTTATTTTTATGAAGCGTATTTCTATTTTTCTCCTATTTTCTTTTATTTTTAAGCATCTATTTCACAATAATCACTATTATTTTCTGATTTTTCCTTATACCAATCATTTCAACATACTCAAATTCAATTTTATTTTCCATTTTTCCCCATATGAACACATTTCACCCACCCGAAACAACAAAACCATCAATTTACCCTTTAAAATCATATTTTGGGTTTGTGGGATTTAAATAGTGCATGTAAATCATTATGAAATCAAAATTTTTTGATGTACAACAATTAAACATAATGCAAGCAACACTCACACAAATTTTCATCACATAAGGACATCATTTCCATCATAAAATATTAAAAAAACTTCATTTCCTTCATAAAAAATAGTCATACCGTATTTTTATGAAACCCGAGATGCATTAAATGACTCCGTGACAGAGCCTCCATTGCTCTTGATTCCATGATGTACATCAATCTTCAGCATCTCCATTAATCTCCATCATCGTTTGCTCCAATCTCCTTCCCGATTGCTCCTTCAAGATAATGCACATGAATAGCCCATAGAGGGGAGAGGGAGGGAGGAGAGAGAAAGTGATGCCAGGAGGCATATTTCACGGTGGATTCCGTGCCACGGTGGATTCCGTGAGGTCTTACGGTGGATTCCGTAAACTTTGATGACCAGGGCTCATACACAAAGTGGATTCTTTGTGCGAGAAGTTGATGGGGACACCTGTCCTTTTCGGGCGTTTCATTAATTTAGTGTGTACATGGGTGATTCCATAGCGGGTGATGCATATTAAATTAATAAACGTTAAAGAGTTTAGACTGCGCACTCGTAATAAATTAAGGTTAGGATTTATTTCTAACCAGTTGATTTATTTATGTAGCTGAAGACTACTAGGTATTCACTTTTGTCGGTTTAATTGTATTATTTTACTAACGATTGTGAATGCTTCAGTTGATGTGTAGAGATAACAGCAGTGGCGGAGGAAAGCATTGGAGGATAGCGAGTATTCGATTTATTGATTATATTTTGATAGGCGCCACGCCTATATTTTGTCGCGCCTATTTATTGAGGCGTTGGATATTTATTATTATTTTGTATGCGCATGGACGCACGATTATGTTATTTCTACTTGGACATTGTATTGGGCATGCCAGACTCTTTGGGCACCGCCCACTAGCTTTATTCCTATTTTGTGGTAAAGCAAACTCAAAAGCTAAAAGCTTGCTATTTTGTAATTTGGGCTATTATTTGAGCTTGAAGATGAATAATACATAAAATGCATGCTTTGTGGAGCGCTCACACAAGGCATGGGGGGAGATTGCACCCAATTGGTCTCTTGCTCTTATCGTTCATTCTTTTTACCTTGTAATTTGTGCAAAAAGTAGAGTTCTATTGTTCTTGGGGACCTTCCGGCATTCATTAAGCGAGCGTATAGCATCCGATCTGCGCACCAGTGGTATTAGAGCGAAGCTGAGATCAAGAGCTTCCAATCGCTACCCATCTCGTGCGAAGGCGGAGCTCCTGGAACGATCGGGCTCTACAGTCAATATCGTCACGAACGGTCGATACAGGCAGATTTCTGGCGATCAAGAACCCTTGTTTCCATCATCGGATCACGAAGGACCGGTCTGCAAAGGCGGAGGACCACTCCTACATCTCCTTCATCAAGTCGTGAAGAACAGAGAGATAAGTCACAATTTTCATATCTTCCAAGCTTTAAAATTTAAAGCTTAAGAAGCTTAGCTTAAGCTTTAAAGCTTCCTCAAAATTTTCGTGGTATCAGAAGACGTCGCGAAAAATGTGCCGCTGGGCTGAAAAACGGCCCCCTCCCCCATGATTTTCGCCGTTGACAGTTACATTAAGCTATCAAGCTTAATCACATAAGCTCTAATCAGCCAAGTCATCACAAACTCCAAGTCACACATAACCAGTCAAGTTCAGCAAGTTCTAACAAGTCAAAGTTCTGCAAGTTCCACAAAGCAACTAAGTTCTGTAAGTCTACAAACTCTGCAAGTCACATTAGTCTGGTACTCTGCAAGTCAGACAAGTCAACTAGAGTCAAAACTGACTTCTGTCCAAAACTCATAGAAGGGCTATTCCTGCGCAGAAATTTCGAACTGCAAAGTTGTTCATTGGAAGGTACTCTACCCATACGCAGGTTTGTTGAAGCATTTTCAGCATATGAAGAAGGATAAAACGTAGATTTTCCGAAGATTGTGAAAGCTATACCCAAAAATACATAAGCCTTGTATTCCCGAACTTGAGCTACGCTCATCCCCCTAACTTGATTTTGAGTGAGAAAGGTCTTTTGGAGTTTTGCAGGATGACAGAACCACATATGGATGATCTTATGGCTGAAGGCGACCTACCTGAACCTACGATGGAGCAAAAGCTGGATTTAATCATGATGCAATTGGATGAAGAACGAAGGGCTAGGCAAGCATTGCAAGTTCAATTGGCAAATTTACAAAGATCGTCTACTGATAAAGAAAAACCTCAATCTGAAGATCTTATCCGACGTACCATCGACGCAACTCTCGAAGCTCAAACCATCTGCAAGGAATCAAAGATAAGTAAAAGAAGTTTCAAATTCCGTACTTTCAATGGCACTCGAGAGGGAAAAACTGTTCTTGCATTCATTAGTCAGTTTGACGACTACTTTCATGAGGAAACCTATGCAGAAAAAGATAAAATCAAGTGTGTCACTAATCATTTAGTGGACAGAGCATCTCTTTGGTGGACTGTAGTACGCAAGGGTATAGATTGTCCCGCTACCTGGGAGAATTTCAAGAAGAAGTTCATGCAGAATTTCCTTCCTCCACAATTTCATGAGAAAGCCATAAAGCAATGGGATCTTCTTCAACAACGGGATCGTGAGCCTATTCCTCAGTACACAGAGCGTTTTTGGAATGCATTACTCCAATTACGCATGCTTGAAGACGTACCTGAAGTGACACACAAGCCCAAGTATATGTCTGGACTCCTTGGGCATTACTACGCTGAAATTAACATGTTCAAGCATGCTACTCTTGAAGATGCCATTTCACTAGCTCACGACACTGAAGACAAGCTGCGAGGTAGAGACAGATGTCCACAGCAATTCCAAGCCAATGGTAACTATGGATCTAAGCAATTCAACTCCAATTTTAGAAGATTTAATCCAGGTCGTTTCACTTCATCATCTTTCCGTAAGAATTGGGCAAAACCACATGCATTACCATCCAATGTCAATCCAAACCCTAAGCCTATTCCACAGCCAAATCCTAATGTACCTAGACTTCCTGCCATTGCAAACAATGTAACCAAAGCCAAACCAATAGTATGCTATAAATGCCACCAGCCTGGACATCTAGCAGCAAATTGCCATTCGAAGAAGCCACCTGCACATATTAACTACCTTGGAGTAATGGAAGAAGAGGAACATGAAGATATGCCTGATTTCATGGAAGATGAGGACGACATTACTACTTCGGATACTTTACCAGGTATGCCAACTCCACATTCTTTATTGACTATGAAATGTTTGGTGCATGGGAAGGAAAAGATTATTTTGCATGATGACGGTAGTACTCATGATTTTATTTCAGCAAAGTTAGTAAAAGAATTGAAGTTACAGACTGTACCTATGCATTATCGCATTAAAGCAACATTCTTAGGCACTAGGTATAGTGGTACACAGGAAGTGCAAGACTTAGAAATTCAAATTGGTCAATACACTGAAAGAAAAAATTTCCTAGTTGTTCCATTACAGTCAAGTGACATTATTTTAGGTATGCCTTGGCGTCATCAGCATAACCCAGATATAGACTATTCCACACATTCAATGAATATTAATTTTCAAGGAAAACCTATTACATTGTATGGTATGCATGCATCTAATGTTTTTCCACTGCTTTCACATACTCAAGCTAAACGTGCATTATGCAAGAGTAGTAAATCCTATCTCATTTGGGTGAATGAACTGCAAGTAAAAGAAAATCATATGCATCCTAGGCATAAAGGATTTCTTGCACATTTTAAAGACTGTTTTGCCAAAGATCTACCACCTGGTTTACCTCCTTCACGTCTAGAAGACCATAAAATAGATTTGATTCTTGGCACACAACCACCTTGCAAAGCACCATATAGGCATAACCAGATAGAACAAAAAGAAATTCAGAGTCAAGTTGAGGAATTACTAAATAGAGGATTGATTAGACCTAGTAGTTCTCCATTCGGTGCACCTGTTCTGTTAGTCAAGAAAAAGAATAAGAATAATACCTATCGTATGTGCATTGACTATCGAGCTTTAAATAAGATCACTGTAAAGAATAGGTATCCCATTCCTAGAGTTGATGACCTTATGGATAAACTGCAAGGATCTGCTATATTTAGTAAAATAGACCTTAAGTCTGGTTATCATCAGGTAAGACTAGATAAGTCAGACATATTCAAGACTGCATTTAGGACACAATTTGGTCATTACGAATTTTTAGTGATGCCATTTGGATTTACTAATGCACCTACTACATTTAGTAGAATGATCAACCGTATATTTTTGAAATATCGGTATTGTGTAATTGTCTTCTTTGATGATATTTTGGTGTTTAGTCAAAATGAGAAAGAACATCATGAGCATTTGTCATTGGTTTTCCAGTTACTAAAAGATAATCAATTGTATGCAAATCCTCAAAAGAGTGAATTCTTTAAAATAGAAATTGAGTATTTAGGCCATATTGTATCATCTGATGGAATTAAAGTTGATCCTAAGAAAATAGATGCAATATTGAATTGGCCTGTACCTAAAAATGTACATGAGTTACGCTCATTCCTTGGTCTTGCTAGTTTCTATAGGAAGTTTGTGCGTAATTTTTCCTTACTTGCTTTACCATTAACCAAACTTCTAAAGAAAGGAATTGTCTATCATTGGTCCGAAAATCAACAGAAATACTTTGACTTATTGAAACATGCATTAACCCATGCCCCTGTCTTACAGTTGCCTGATTTTAATAGGCCATTCTTTCTAGTAGTGACCGATGCTAGTGGATCAGGAATAGGAGCTGTACTTATGTAGGATAATCATCCCATAGCCTATTCTAGTTCTAAGTTGAAACCCTCTGAACTGAAATATTCCACATATGACAAAGAACTATTAGCTGTTGTACAAGCATTAAGACAGTGGAAACACTACTTAATGGGTTCAGAATTTATGATTAAGACCGATCAGCAAAGTATTAGACATTTACTTAGCCAACCCCAAATATCTGACTCACATATCAAATGGGCATCCTTTATTCAGAGTTTTCATCCTATCATTCAATATCAACCCGAAAAAGAAAATGTAGTGGCTAATGCATTAAGTAGAAGACCTGCCATTCATAATATTTCTGTTATATCTTTTGATTCTTTGATTGCTATGAAAGATACTTATCATCAGGATATTACTTTTCATGTTGATTGGAATAAATTAGTTCAAAATAACTTGATTCCTATTGATTCACTGTCATATAATGATGGATTTATGTTTTATGAAAAGAGATTATGTGTTACAGTTCCATTCCGATCATTTGTTTTGAATGTGATTCATTGTCCCCCATATCAAGGTCATAGAGGTATCATATCTACTTTACGTACATTAACTAAAGATTTTTATTGGCCGCGTATGGATACTGATGTATCTAACTTTGTTTTTGAATGTTTGATTTGTCAAAGAGTTAAGAGACATCATGGTAAACAGTATGGATTACTTATGCCTTTATCTATTTCATCTCGACCTTGGGAACAAATTCCTATGGATTTTATTACTGGTTTACCTAATACTAAATCTAACCATGATATGATTTGGACAATAGTAGATAGGTTTAGTAAACAAGCATATTTCATTCCATGTAAGAAAACTTTAACAGCATCACAGGCAGCACAATTGTTTTTGAAAACTGTTTTCACTAACCATGGATTGCCAAAAGTTATTATTTCAGATCGTGATTCTAGATTTTGTAACTTTTGGATTACTATGTTTGCTAACCTAGGCACAAAGATTGATTTCTCATCTGCATTTCATCCTGAAACTAATGGACAAACAGAAGCCACTAATAGCACTATTCTAGATCTCTTACGTGCATATACTATTTCTAAACCTCAGACATGGGACACACATTTGCATTTATTACAGTTTGCATATAACAATACACCACACACATCTACAAAGAAAGCAGTGTTTGAAGTGATTTATGGTTATAGATTATCTACACCTGTTGCATCTTTGTCAAATAGAATTCAGAGTGCTGATGATATTGCTAGTATGCATAACACTATTTTTGATGAGGTTAAATATATGATTGCCAAAGCCCAGCAATCATATACTAAACATGCCAATAAGAAAAGACAAGCAATGAATTTTAAAGTTGATGACTATGTTTGGTTGAGAATAGAAAAACGTAGACTACAAAGTGTAGATAGACACCCAGTTGTCAAATTAGCCCCTAGATTCTATGGACCATTTAGGATCATTCATAAAATAAATGACAATGCATTCAAGTTAGAATTACCACCTCACTGGAAAATTCACAACACATTTCACATTAGTTTATTAAGACCATTTAGAGGCCAATTACCTGTACACCCTGTTTATGAAAACCCACCTTTGTTAGAGGAAGAGACTGAAATACTTGAACCAGAAGCTATCATAGACACTGACTTTATGACCACTAGAACTGGCCGTAGATATTCTAGATATCTAGTCAAATTTAAGAACCATCCTGTAGAGGAAGCACAATGGATGCACGCTAGAGACTTAAATGCTTTCCCCACTCCGTTAGCTCCACATTGAGCTAATAGCAATTGAGGTCAATTGCTATCCCACCCCAGGGGTATGATGCCAGGAGGCATATTTCACAGTGGATTCCGTGAGGTCTTATGGTGGATTCCGTAAACTTTGATGACCGGGGCTCATACACAAAGTGGATTCTTTGTGCAAGAAGTTGATGGGGACGCCTGTCCTTTTTGGGCATTTCATTAATTTAGTGTGTGCATGGGTGATTCCATAGCGGGTGATTCTGCAAAATGCATATTAAATTAATAAACGTTTATGAGTTTAGAGTCCGCACTCGTAATAAATTAAGGTTAGGATTTATTTCTAAACAGTTGATTTATTTATGTAGCTGAAGACTGCTAGGTATTCACTTTTGTCGGTTTAATTGTATTATTTTACTAACGATTGTGAATGCTTCAGTTGATGTGTAGAGATAACAGCAGTGGCGGAGGAAAGCATTGGAGGATAGTGAGTATTTGATTTATTGATTATATTTTGATAGGTGCCACGCCTATATTTTGTCGCGCCTATTTATTGAGGCGTTGGATATTTATTATTATTTTGTATGCGCATGGGCGCACGATTATATTATTTCTACTTGGACATTGTATTGGGCATGCCAGACTCTTTGGGCACCGCCCACTAGCTTTATTCCTATTTTGTGTTAAAGCAAACTCAAAAGCTAAAAGCTTGCTATTTTGTAATTTGGGCTATTATTTGAGCTTGAAGATGAATAATACATAAAATACATGCTTTGTGGAGCGCTCACACAAGGCATGGGGGGAGATTGCATCCAACTGGTCTCTTGCTCTTGTCGTTCATGCTTTTTACCTTGTAATTTGTGCAAAAAGTAGAGTTCTATTGTTCTTGGGGACCTTCCGGCATTCACTACGCGAGCGTACAGCATCCGATCTGCGCACCAGAAAGACTAGATCTGGTTCTTCTCACCCAGGCAGCCATTGCTCGTGCGAGAGATAGCAATGGAGAGTGTAGGAAAGATGTAGATCAAGGCTACCATTAGAAGGGGGGTTATTCTTCAGCCACCATAGCCTTCTCTTCCCAAATCATCACCTGTCACCACGGACGAGCCTTGTTTTTATTTTTCGTAAAAAAAACGCCCCCCCCCCCATTCATCAATTTTTTTGGTGGGGGAGATCCCAAGGGTCACCCCTAAGCCCTTTTACACTTGATCTCTTTGGTCTTTGGACCCCGGGCACCCCCATTCGATTGTCTACCATCAGAATTATGATCTAAAAAATCTAACATGTCTATCTCAAAGTCCCCCATTTCCTGGCATCTCCTGGGATCCAATCCAACATCATAGGAAATTATGAAAATTCCCCAACTGTTGCTCGGTGGGTCTTTAAAGCACTTGTGGAGCCTGTCGGCTGGTTGCTGCTTAAAATCGTACTGACTACAGTTGCCGCCTTCGATGAAGTCTAATTTTTCCCTTGAAATTTGGATTTTTTGGAAAATTTTGATCATGTTTCCCAGGAAAAATCCACCGCTCATTGGCAACCATATGATAGGGCAACTCAGCCCATCGAATCCCACGAACAGATCTGTACATACACACAACCACAAAGAGCATCAAGCTAATACAAGATATACTCAACAAAATACATCATAGCTCTCAGCCTACCCCCTGGCAAAACCAAGGCATAAAATCCATGAGGAGTAGGCCTGGCATAATCTGACAAAAAAGCCTAAAGCTAGTCACTAACTAACTGCTCCAACAGGGGCAAGCTAACAAGAACTATCAAAGAGGTCATCCTAAGTGCTAGTCTGAATTACCATCCTAACGAAGGACAACTCAACTAGGAGCTCCTACTAGGCGAGGACTCCTATAGCCTGATCAAGAAGTATTGCCTTTTAGCACATTTTCCTTTTAGCCTCTGATTTTCCATACTCGGGCATGTAAAAAGGAGGGAGCTGAGCGTAGTGACCCAAGGTGAACAGGGCATCGGCCTCAGGTCCTGTCTCGGGATCCAAGAACCTACCAACCCCTCGCAAGGTGACACTTAATCCTTTTCTAACACTCACTTTTATTTTTGCTCCAACCTTTGCTTAGTTTTATTTTCAACTAGATGCCACCCCCAGGAAGACAAGGCATCGGCCTCGAGTCTTGTCTCCTCCCCAAGAACCTACCAGGCCTTTGCAAGGCAATGAACAACTACTTCAGGATTTTGCTTTCTTGCCTTTGCTATTTTTATAGGGGTTAAAACCCCTTTTTACACACCTCTGTATATGTATTGTGAGCTAGATTCAGAACTTGTTTGGTTCTTAATAATTAAGTGCATGCTTCTCTAACGGCCTCACAACTAACAGAAACTCCTAAGACAGCTACCTAGCAGGTTAGCAAAATAGGGTCACTCGAACTCTTGTCTAAACCAGGTCTTTTAGTGCCTAACAATGCATGTGTAGGAGGTAATAACTACTTAGACATCCCACAGACATAACCAACCTAGACCAGGGACATCATGCCTTGATTGCCGGTCCCCAATAACCAAAAGAAAGTAACCCTTACATACAAATATATTATTAATTACTTAAGGGAAAAACCTCAATAAGGGGACAAAGCCACCTAGAATGGCCACAAGAAGCTCCTCCATAGCAAAGGCTCCCTCCAATGACTTCATCATCATGCATGATGCAATCACTAAAACAGAAAACTATTAAATGTACATGCACCAAACAGATATATGTCCCTCTTGGCTTAAAGAAACATCACATTTTACTGCAAACTAACTGGCCCTCTTGGCCTAAAGAAATAGATCATGGCATTGCAAAACTGACTAGCCCTCTTGGCCGAATAAAATTAAAAAAACTAGCTCATATATATCCCTCCTTGGAAACAGGTAGATACGGGAAAATGCGCTCCATTCCAAGGTGAAAAATAGGGCTCTCTTCCCTAAACTAAATGCATCAAGTTGTGACCCATCCCTCCTTCATGTATAGCAAGAGGGATACGCATAACATGTCGTCTAACCAACCTATGGGTCCAGGATAATAGTGGTAGATGGGTCTCGACCACTCTTCGCATTACCCATATCAACCATCACCTGCCATATAACACGTGGTCGGATAAAATTCCCCACAAGCGACCAGGTCCTATCTCATTATCAATGGCAACATTCGGACTAGGACCACAATTGAAAAAGAGGTCCTCTTTGTAAGCAAAGTTTGCTAATGAATCCGCAAATTAATTCCAAGAACGTGGGATCAGCTAAAGGGATACGCTCTCAAATTCATCAAGTAGGGTTATAGCAATTCGATGATACATGTGAAGGATAGGATTTCGGACTGTGTATGTCTCATTTAGTTGATTTAAGATCAGCTAGGAATCCCCCTTTACTAACAACCGCCGAATACCACCTTTCTTGACAATGTTCAGTCCCATAATCAAGGCTTGATACTCCGCCATGGTATTAGTGAATCCTACCCTGAGATAAGAAGCTAATTTCATTGTAACTCTATGTCGGGGATCTCTGATAACTACTCCAACACTCCCTTTTTTATTAGGGCCCCTGGACATTCTATCAAAGTATAATGTTGGATCCCCAAGAGGAACACCAAGGAAAATGTGATTCTACTGCAAGAAAATCTATCTTCTAATATCAACAAGCTTTTATTTCATAATTTTGATGATCAGAACAAAGAAAACAACAATTCTTCACGCAGCATCATAGTAGATATCTCCCATGGATTTGATAGAATCAACCATAATCTTCAACATCTTCATAGAATTCATCAATAGAACAAAGAACACAAAGGAATACACCATTTTTGAATGGAAATCAATCACATAGTATTCATCTTCCATGTCTTCATAGTCTTCTCTATCAATCTCTCATATACAGTTACATTGTTTTGATAGAATTGACTATCTCTAGCTCTCTCTTTCTCTCTCTATCAATAGTACATCATCTCCTCACTACAATACTCTTATAATAACTCTCAATAATCCTTCTTAGGTTGTGGATGCACCTCCCAAGAGATATGTCTGATGTGAAGAGATACCAGAGCCACTATAGTGTCTCTTCATAGCTCACTACTGTCACTGTCACTCAGTCTTCTTTTCAGTCTTCAACAGCTGCTTCTTCCATTTGTTTTAGCTCTTTTGAACTTAGATTCATCCTTTCCAAAAGTTAAAAAACTTTTTCAAAGTTACATATACATTCTACAAAACACTTACAAAAGGTCTACAGAACAGTACAGTACAGTACAGTACGAGATATACAAAGTAGTTACTACAGAGCAGATACAGAGCAGAGACAAAGGCTCTACAAAAGGTTTACAGAGGGTTACAAAAGGTCATCAAAACCTCATACTAAAACCATTCCAAACTATAAAAAACTATTCGATAAGCTTCCAAAAGATCTAAATCTTTATCAACCATCAATCTATGCTTCATACAAAAGAAAATAAGAACAAAACAGAAGGTATACAGAACCAATCAAAACCTCAACAAAACCTATCAAAACATCACAGAGCTTCATGTCTCTACTGAGAATCATCATGAACTTCCAAAACATAATCAATATAATCCAAAACACTCTCAAATACTTCCATTGACAACCATACATCACTCTAAATCCATAAAAAATCAATCATTCAGTCCTCAAAAACAACAAAAATCAATCAATAATTCAATCTTTTTCCACTCTCAATATATCCCCACACTTAGAAAGGAAGTGTCCTCGCAACCTAAGGAAAAGAATAATATAAGTTTACTAAAGAGATCAATTTTATCTTTTGTAGGATCTTCAATAATCTCTCTCCAAACCACGACCCCAACTTATTACCTGTATCTCTAGAAAAAACTACTAAAGGAAAACTTCGTTATTCATTAACACATCTGATAATCATTTAAAAATCATAATAAATTTGTAAAGGATATAAGAGGTTCTTCTTCAGCTTTCCACCGTAGGCTTTCCATCCACCATCAATAGTTTGAACAGAGCTCTCGAATAAAGTATTCAACCAGCACGAACTCATCACATACAATTATTACAACACACACACTAAACATGACCATCTGAATGACACCTCCAAAAAGAGAGATATATATATCATTAAGAATCATCCAAAATACATTGCAAAGGCATCAATGAAGGTCATCCCTTTTGAATGCTTGGTGGTTTCAAAAACTATCCATGGAGAAGGACTCATCCATAAATGTCTTTGGAGGATTTTGAAAGAATTGCATGCAGCACATCCTTTCTAGCAAAACAAGATATCTGCTAGGTAGACATAGGGCATGAAAATAGAGGACATCCAACTGTTGGGAATCAATGTTCACATTGACATTCATACAAAGCTTTGGAATGGCCTTTTGATCGTTATGGGAATGCCTGTGCATGTATGCTAGATACCAAGCAAAATGAGCTGTCAATCTCACTAAAGTATCTAGAGATTGTGAATATTGGTGAGCAAAATGAAGGTAATTCTGGTATGCTTGACTAGCAGTTGTCCAGTCCCCTGGAATTATTGGCCAGTTTATATGTGGTCCTGTGAGACAATCACTCGAGCTCTATCCTCTTCTTCTCGAAATCTGCTGATCAAATCTTTCGTATTCACTTACCAACTAAGGGGGTTGAGAAATAGAAGTGGCAAGAGATGGAAGTGGAATAAGTAAAAGAGGATGAAGAGATGGGTAGGCAAAATCATAAAAGGAGGAATAAGCCAAAGAAGGAGTGGCTGAAAATTTAAGGGAATCAGTTAGGAAAGGTGTCAATTGATAAACAGGAAAAGTAGAAGGTATATGGATAGATGGAGAAGGGCATGGTGGAGAAGGGAAAAAACTCGATCTTCGATGAAAGAAGGGCATGGTGGAGAAGGGGAAAAAACTCGATCTTCGATGAAAGAACAATAGGTAAATATAGAAATTTGAGGAAAACCCTGAGGTTGAAAAAGAAGAGATAAGATAGCTGTTGAATTGGCTTGATAAAGGGAAAGATAAGTATCATAGTGATGAGCCATTTGTTGATAGTACAATAGGCTAGGAACAGAGGGACCTAAGACAGATCTTCTCTGGTAGGCTTAAAAAAATCGGATGAATCAAATGGAGGGTTTTTGGAAAGATAAGCTAGGAGATCCACCCTCAGTTGGTTAGTGCTCTGCACATAAGTAGAAGCTGTATTTTGACGTTGATTCAGGACCACAGAATCAATCATTGAATGCCATGAATTACCAGGGCAAGTAGCCATTTTTGAGGAATAACACTGGAACATGTCTTCTATGCGCAACTCCAAATAGTTGACATACAAAACAGCTTGCAAAACCACATCCCCCACATACCAGGCCATATCTACATCATCTCAAATCACAGATCACCCTCGTAGATGCATGTAAGACAGCAACATTGTATCCGTCGTCACAGAATCTTCAAAAACCATACGGACCACTTCTGTCAGCAAATTAGTAGACCAAGCCCCACTCCAACCATCATCTGGAAGAGGAAGATCCGTCGTTGAAAGCTTCATATAGAAGGCCAACTTTTGCAAAACTGATAGTGAAAAAAGAAAGAATGGTCCGGAGAAACATACTCCTGAAAGTGCTCAAATGTAGACCATAACAAATCCATCTTGGATCACAATCTTTCCACTTTATCTTGAAACAATGGACACAATGTGGCTTGTCTTTGGAGAACTGCCAAGTCCTGTTGAGAGATAGAAGGAATAATAAGAACATTGGGGCTTGGAGGAATGACCGTGATTGTGCCAGTTGGTCTTGCAACTGCTTAATCTGGGAAGCTTGTGATTACACTGTATTATGAGCAGTCTGTAAGGCTGACAATTTTACATCTAAAAGATTCTGAAACTCTTGAGCTTCTTTGGACATTCTCTCTTTCTTGACCAAGATTTTAGTGACCTCTGACTGAGCTTCTATTAAGTGAATCTTCAAAGAAGATATTTCTTCTCTCTGGGTCTCAATCATTTGGGTCTTTTGCTCCATCTACTTAAACAGATCTGCAAGTGTGTCTTTAGCAGAGGCTAACTCTGAGGTTGCCTTATGCAACTGGTCTTTGGACTACATCAGTTCTTCATAGAAAGAAGCATACAGTTGTTGAACACAAGCTATCACTGTAAGTTCTGGATGTCATTACAAAGGAATGGAATGGCATCTCCTGACACTAAATTGTTCAGTGAAGGGACTGATATTTCCAAAGAACCCTCTCTATGTGCCCTGAATAAATTGTTACATGTGAGGTAGGCAGGAAGGTCACTGCCAGATATAGCAGGAATTGTGACTGAAGGAATGACTGAGGGAGTTTTATCTGCCACACGCTTCAAGTGCTTCCGCTAAATGACCAATGGGGGAGAGGAATCAAGATCCTCTATGTCAAATAGGTTTTGACTATTCTGAAGGTGGTGGGAGAGCAACTGGATCAGATGGAGGAGGTGGTAGCACATCCTTTTTAAGGCCTGAGTATGTCAAGAAATCATATAGGTAGGAACCATAGGTGACATTTGTGACATTTTCTCTTGTTACTTTGACAAAATGTTAGACCATCTTCGTAAGCAGGTAAGTACTCCAATCAATGGCCACCCCTTTTAACACCATCCTGGAAGTTGTGAAGAGTTCTTTGGACAAATAATGGGATGGTGTTTTGGCAAGGCATAAATCTGTCTTGGAGGAACTAGCCTACTAACTTCCAAAGAGGATCCGTGATCATGGAAAAAGATACTCTTGAAGTATTTATCACTTTCTTGACATCCAGAATCTCTTTGGTCTGCTTCTGTAACAGCTTGATAATCTCATCGTTGGAGAATAATTGTCTAGTTGTAACAAAGGGCTCTCCTTTGTAGGGAAGAGACAAAGCCTTCCCTAACCCTCGGGGTGTCAATACCATGGAAGCACCATGAACCAGGCCCGACTTCTTACTGTATGATGCAATAAACTCATCACACAGGGACGGATCATCTGGAATCAATGGAAATGAAGCAACAACGAAAGTCGCAAGTCCGGCTTTCGCTATAGGCTCAAAAGGCACTAGGGAAGAATAATCCCTACTGATCAACGAGACATACTGGATAGGAGGAGGAGCGTGAGGTGCCATTCAAATGGAAAACACACACACCACAAAACACTGACAATCACAAAGAATGCCTGCAAAACAACCAAAATAGCTATAAAAAAGAAATCAATCAAAAGAAGTACACACACATAGACGTAACTAACCAATTTACCACCCCAAATAACCCACATCCTAGAAAAAATTCGGCATTACCTCTACACATATGCGACCGAAAACTTCATGCGATGCAACAAGCAGACACCCAAAACCCCGTATCAAGCAAAAAAGAAAGAAAAACTACAAACTGCACCCGTAATCGTAGCACATAAGCAAACCATAATACCATAAAAATCTAATCAAGACCTGGCCATAACTTTGACCAACAATTTCAGCTAAGAGGACTTTACGCGCCCATCCCACGAAGCATGTTTATTAAAAGAGGGGAAAAAAGTGCAGTGAGGGAAAATGGTTTTAATAAAGGGTTCATTTTAAGAAATTATCAACAATGGGTGACATTTTATTAGGTTATATACCTTAATAAGAAAATGGTGGTTCCTTCTTAAAAATTTAATTACAATTTATTAGGGTGAAGTAGTGCTTTAACGAAACCCGAACAACGATTCCCAGACTCGGGTCTCTAAATGCAAATTCATTAATTAAAAATTAATGGTAATGTGGAGCGCTTTTTTGCCACTGCGTGCTTTTTTGTGACGGCTGGTTCGTTTTTATTAAAAATTAAGGTGCCTCTAAAGCGCACGTAGCGCGTGCAAAGTGAACGGTTGGTTGATTTTTAATTTATTAAAAATTGTGTGTTTAGCGCGAGTGCGCGTAGAAAAGTGGGTGAATATAATTCATTTTAGCAATTAATTGTGGTTAAGGGATGATGAAAATAAATAAAGCTTTTTTTAAAAAACTTGGTAGGGATGTGTATGCAATAGACTGAAGGCGCACAGAGTAGTCCCCCAAATGCAAGGAATCCAATCAGAAAAAACAAACACCATTGACTGGAAAAAAATAAAGCACCTTAGTGTTTTTGTGTTATTTTGATTTTTGATTTTTTTATGTTAATTAGTTAATTTGTTTATTTATTTGTGTGTGCTTTTTTTAAAAGTTGTATTTTAGGTGTGTTTGTATTTTGTATATGGTTTGGTTTTGTTTTGTTATTTTTTTGTTCTATTTTTTTAAAATAATAATTACATTGGGATATATGACACATGAATATGTTGTGAAGTGTAAGGATGGCATTTCAACAATCTAGCAAGTGTCAACAATGTGTTTGAATGTATCCATGATTTTTCAGTTGATTTTGAGAATTTAAAATGAATTTTCATAAAGTGAAGTATTAAATTTTGGATTTTTCTTCAAATAATATTTTAGCCATTTATGGAAGCATTTTTAGTTGAGAAATTAGTGAAAAAAGTGGCAATGGGATTTGTGGAATTTTTTTGGAAATATTTCTGAAGTTTTACTAATTTTTAATTATTTTTACTCATTTTACATATATTTTTGAATTTTTGAATTTTCCACAATTTATTTTCTTGAATTTTCACTTTAAAAAAATATTTCAAATGATTTCAACAATATTGAAAATTTTTAAGAAAATTTTGTGTAAATTTTTTGAATTTTAAATAAATTTTAATAAATTTTGAAAGTTTTTAGGTGTTTGATGTGTATTTTTATGTGTTTTTATATATTTTTCGGGTTTGGAAATTGAAAGGCAGTACCCGAACTGCGTGTGAACAATGGAGGATGACTACGTGGGAACGACTGACTGCAACACTCCACTACACGAACGAATCGGAAGCACGTCCTCGCATGTGAACGCCCGCTAACCACACCCGTACACTGAGAGCAGCCGCACGGCGTGGGAACGGGGGAGGGAGAAGGGAGAAGGGGCAGAAACGGGGGTTGTAAGGGAGTAGCCTAAGTGAATTAGGTGACTGAGCAGGTTAAGTTAATTAGGTTAGCTTAGGCGGTTAAAGCAATTAGGTTAGTGTAGTTTATTAAAGCAAATAGGTTAGTTAAGTTGATTAAGTGAAGTAGGTTAGGTTAGTCTATTAAGTTAATTAAGTTAGTTTAATACCCTAAGTGAATTGGGTTAACTTAATGTGTTAAGTTAGTGATTAGGGTAGTAAGTTTAGTTAAGTAAGTGGATTAGGTTAGTAAGACTAACCAGGAAAGGAGGAGAAGAGGAGTGGGGCTAGCGGCGTGATCGGTGGAGGAGAGGAGGAGAGGAGGAAGAGAGGGAGGTTGAAGGCGACCAAGAAGAGAGAGAGGGAGGTTGGAGGCGATGCCATGGCACGGGCGGAGCGGTGGAGCAGGGAGGAGAGGAGGAGTGGAGAGGGAGGAGGGATGGAGAAGGGCTGTCACGGCATGGGAGAAGAGATGGCGGCGAGGTGGTGGGGGAGGAGAGGGAGGAGGTGTGGTGGAGAGGGGAGGAGGCGAAGCGGTGGAGGAGGCGCAGGGAGGCGGACGACGATGAGGCGTGGTGGAGAGGGAGGAAGGCGTGGGGAGGAGATGATGGAGGAAGGCGTGGAGGGGAGATGATGGAGGAAGTGGAGCTGGGTGGAGGAGGCGCGGGGAGGCGGACGACGATGAGGTCAAAGGGGAGGAGTCGAAGCGCAAAGGACGAGGTCGAAGTGGAGGAGGCGAAGCGCAGACGATAGAACAGGTGAACCATTTTGGTTTTTTTTTTTTGAATGGAAAAATGGTTTTATTATTATTATTATTACGTGTTGTTCTTTTCTTTGTTTTCTTTTTTCTTTGTTTGTGTGTTTGTTTTATTATTTTTATTGATTATTATTATTGTTTTGTTTTTTAAAAAAAAATTTATATGGGTTGTTTTGTGTTTATGTGTGTTTGGTGTTGTTCTTTTTGTTTGTTTTGTTTGTGTTTTTTAAAAAATAAAAATAAATTGGGTATGGGTGTGCATGCGTGCGGGACGGTGGTTAAAAAAAAACTGCAATGACGAGATCAAACGGGCCAGGGATGACAATGCATGAACCACAAACACCACGAGGGTGTCCCGAGGCGCGTAAAACCAAAAACATGCGCGTTCACGCGCGACACGAGAAACGTGATCACACGGCAAAAAGGAATAAAAATTAATAAAATCTAAACCGTTCGTCGGATCGAAAAATCGTAAAAAGGAAAAATGTGTTGGGAGATGAGGGGAAGATGATAGAAAAATGCAACACCAGGTCCGGGGAAAATTAGGGTGTTCACATGGGAAAAACACAAAAAATAAGTCTGAAAACACATACGGGTATTAATATCAGAAAATTCGCACATCGGAATGAAGTGTGGAAAGAAGGAAAATTGTGTAGAACAATGTGTCCAACAATCCTATCATGGAAAAACACAGTTCTAATCAAGGTAGGACGCGTTTACATGGAAAAAAATCCCAAAAAACGGGCCCGAAAATAGACTTGGAAATTAATACGGGAAAAATCATGCACTGGAATAGAGGACAATAAAAAGGAAAAATGTCCAAAAGAAAGGGATTCATAGGACTAGCACATCAAAACTCAGTTGGAAAGGAATTAGGAGGGGTTCATATGGGAAAAACACAAAAAACACACCCGAAAACACTTGGAGAAATTAATAACTAAAAATTCCAACAGTCAGAAGAGGGGGGAGCAAGCAAATCTTCTGCAACCCTCGACCTGTAGTACACAGCAATACACCAGACAATCTTTTTCACTGTCTACTCAACAATACATGCAATCTGCAACCAGTTTGCAGATAAACCTTGTGTTTATTCGCTGGTAAACACCTTTGAACTTACAGATCTGAAATCTGTAACCTGTGCACCTATATATGACAGACACAGCTGAAATTGCAGAATACCTCGAACTGTTGTTCGCAATCTTGCGAGTCTAAAACGAGACTTGAAATCTCACTGCAATCTGAGATTTTTGCTCTGCCCTACTTCCGGTGCCTCCACAGGCACTATCCAAGAGAGAGAGTGGAAGAATGGGAGAGCTTCTAACCCGTTGCTTGCTTGCTCGAACCTTGCTTCTTCTCCTTCACTTCACCCGTCAAAATCAGCCTCTCTTAGTGGTGCGGCTCTGATACCATATCAAGAATCACGTGATGGGGGGATTTGCTCAAGATGCTACGCTGAATACACACAGAATGCACAAGGAGAAGCTCACTCAAGAGACAAGAAGAGAGATGGAGGCCAAAACGTTTTCTTGCTGATTTCTTCTTCTTCTTCCACACACTTTACAATGTACACAAAGAGTAGATAAGATACAACATAAAGAAGAGTGGCCTACTAAGTCAAACAATGCATAATCGACTGGCACTATAACTATGCCAGCTATAAATAGGTGTAACAACCTAAATATAATAAGTAATGAGTCAATGGCCATGTGAGAGTCATAATGACCAGTGACGTGCTAAGTGTAGATATGTAGATCTATCTAACCAGGCGGTCCATCATCAATGTCCGCATGTGTTGAGCTTATCATCTCAACAGTGTTTTCCTTCTGAACAGATGACTCATTTTTCTATTGAGGTTGTTGGAAGGGTATCAGAGCTTTGTTTTCTTCTGTGCGAGTGGTAATTTCTTGTGGACTTAGGGATTCATCTTTAGAGGATGCGTCCAGGAATGTCACATAGCACGGACCTTCTAAAAGTAAAGGCATTGATAGCTCTGGCTTCTGTTGCGGGGGGCATCATCATCATCTTTTCTCTAGACTGAACAGTTAGGGCGATAGGAGCCACTGGTGAACTTAATTTTTATGCTTTTAATCCATTGCTTATACAAATTCTGCATACTTTGTGGTCCATTGGCCAACCCAAATGGAACCATGGTCATTCCATCCAACACCTTGAGATCTTCAACCTCTGACGTTTCTATAAGGACATTGACAAGATTATCTGCTATCAGAGGAAATTCTTCATCTGCACTCTCGTAACCTGCTTCGTTTTCTTCCTCATCATTTTCATCCTCTTCCTTTGGAGGCTTTGTCTCTGCTTCTGTAGAGGCTCTGTAGGAGAAGAACAGATCTTGTGCCTTTGCATCTACTTCTGCTTCTGTCACAGCTTCTGACTATGCTTCTACCTCTGTCTCTAGCTCTATGTATGTTGTTGTCTCTTTGACTGTCTCTGTATCCGCTCTGTCCTTGTTCTGCCTCTGCTCTGTCTCTGTATCTGTTACTGCTCTGTATCTACTCTACCTCTGCTCTGTCTCTGCGAGAGTGTCATGTAACAGGGAGAACCGTACATCCATGCTTTTATTTTATGTTAGAGGTAATTTAAGAAGTCAATTCTAGTTGAGGCGGGAGGTATTCTCCCATGGACAAGGACTTTTCTTCCCTTGGTAGTTGGCTTACACTGCCCACTGTTAGGGACTGTGCCTCTATTTTCTTAGGAAAGATCTGTTTGACAGTCTCTTCATCTCCTGATGTACCACATGTTACCTCGTTGGAGGAGTCAGTTATGACTTCGATGGATGTGGATCCATTGCCTTTTTGCGATCCATACAACTTCAACACCACTTTCTTGGGTCCTTTGCCTAGGATCAGGGTTCCTTTGAACCAGTCCGTCCTGGCTCTTGCTTCCAAAAAGCCAATGTCTTCCTATTAACAGCAGAGGGTATGAGGTCCCATAAGAATTTGGTTTGACCATCAGATATATCAGCCAACAGTTTCTTCTTGCAAGGGTTGTTTTGACGTATGGTAGGATGCCCAATAGTTTAATTTTGCTTTGGTTTTCCAATTTGATAAGCCACTGTGTAGGTTGAATTCCTTGCAACCTTAAGTCCTTCATTGTCACATCCCTCATTATGTTTACTGATGAGCCTCTATCAATCAATGCATCTGAAATGAAGCATCCTTCTATCCATACACTAATCTCTGCGGTTCCAGGATCTAGAAAGGCATTAGCCACATCTACTCCCTTTACAGGCTCTGGGTCCTTATTGGTCTTGGTCGCTCTTGAAGGAGCGATCCTTAGTCCACGTTTTCTTGTCAAGATGCTTTTGAATTTCTTTCGGCAGCTCGGAGACAGCATCAGTAACTGTCGAAATGTTAGGTTTGGTTTAAAAGTGTCTAGGTCTTTGACCAAGTCATAATCTTTGATAGGATCTACAGGCTTCTCCAGCCGACTAGGGAATGGGACTACACCAATTTTCGTCTTTCCTTTTTCTTCTAGTAATTACAGCATTGGCACTTCCTCTATTTCTGGAAGTGCTTATGTCTCATCTATCTCCGGGACCTCTGGTCCTATCTCTGGGACATGTTTCTGTGACGCTTTGTGGCACTACAGTGCTTTGTACTGTACTGTTTTGTTTTGTACTGCTCCGTCCCTTTGTTGGCATGTTGAACTTCATAGTCTTGAAAGGAGAGTTATTTTCATGTTGAACAACTAGTTCCTTCTTCTTAGTGCGCGTGACAACGGAAACTTCAAACTCTATCAAATTGGAGGTAGGCTCTTGTACCTTCTGTTGGCTTTCAGTGCCATTGGCCTTTACAGGGGCTGGACTTGGATAGTCCTTTGTAGTGTGGCCTTCACCTTTGCATCGGCTGCATAAGGGCTTGTAATCCACAGATCATCTAGGGTTTGGACAATTTGGACAATTTGGGAAGATATGTCTCTTTTCTCCACAGATCGTCTAGGTTTTGGACAATTTGGGGAGATATGTCCATTTTCTCCACACCTATGACATTCCACCTCTGATCTCTGACCACCACCAAACTGTTGTCCTCTGTAACTTTGAGAGGGCAACCTCCTTGGACCGAAATTAGAACCAAACTCCCTAGGATTTGGTCCAATATCTTGTGTTGTCATTTTAGATTCTAGCAAGTTGAATCGTGCATTTTCATCCTTCTGTCTTCGTTTATGCATCTATTTCAAAGAGCAAATATCCTCTGTA
Organism: Lygodium microphyllum; assembly: GCF_053477565.2. Classification (NCBI taxonomy): domain Eukaryota; kingdom Viridiplantae; phylum Streptophyta; class Polypodiopsida; order Schizaeales; family Lygodiaceae; genus Lygodium; species Lygodium microphyllum. The sequence goes on from NC_141161.1 coordinate 33,575,697, forward strand.
TGGTTCTTCCGCAAACAGTAGGAACAGAAGGCTCCAAGAATGGTTGGTTTTTGGGTACATTCAGTAGCTAAATTTCCCGCTTGATTACACTTTCCACACCATGTATTAGAGCACATCACATCTCTTCCAGTCCCCCACAAGAGTGGATATATTGGTGGTATTCACCTTCAACGTCTGTAGCTGCTCTGTAATCACATCCATAAGCTCTTTCTTGATACTTGCAACTGAGTTGGATAAGTAGTCCTTCAGATTTTCACCTCCTGAAGTACTTGTGGTAGGGTTTTGGAAAGCTTATGTAATTACTACATACATTGGTTGGGTCGATCCAGAAGGTCCTCTGTTCTAGTTCTAATTTAGAGCTCTTGTTGAGACTTGGGGTTCTTGATTCCAGTTGGTAGGGTTCCACTGTTGTTGAGTCGCCATTGGAGGAATTGTTTGAGGCCACTGTTGTTGTGGTTGAACCATCATTTGAGGCACTGTCGTCTGTGGTGACCATAGTGGATTAGGTGCATTATATTGCGGCACTGTTTGCATCTGGGGATAGGGGTAGGGAACTTTCCCTGGAACTGCATTTGGTGGGTATACCATTCCTGGCATAGGAGGAGGTAAGACTCCTCTTCCTGGAGTCATTGACAGCCTTGCTTCAACTTCCTCATACAATCTTGCACCTTCCACTGCAGCTTGCAGATTGACTGGTCTTCTCAATTCCAGAAACTTGCAAACTTCTAGTTGTAGGTCTCTAAGAAACACTCCTTTCTGGATACCTTCGTCCAAATGATGGTTACTCCATCTCTTCAGGATGGATTCCATTCGCGAGACATAAGCTTCTACTCTTTCTCCAGAGGACTGACTTAGTTTCATGAACTCTTCTCACATCCGCTCTTCAAAACCTTCACGTCTGAATTTAGTGAGGAAGGCCAACTTCAGGTCATCCCATGTGCCAAAATTTCATGTTGCTTATCTCTCATACCACTAAAATGCCACGCCCTTGAAAGTGGTGGGGAATATTGCTAACCAATGCTCAGGGGTTCTAGCATTGTTAGCCACACATGCTACCATGAATTCTGCTTCATGAAGATTAGGGTCTTCATTGTACTCTCCCTTAAAAACTAGCAATGGAACCACATTTGTTGGCCTGTCATCAATATTTCCAAGATGAATCTGACTAGGAAGGCGACCTTGAGTTGCCATGGAAACTTTTGTAAAGAGTGCTTTTAGGGCGTCAAAGGAAGCTTCTGCTTCTGTGAGCTCATTCTCAGCTTTGATTTTTGCCTTCTCCCTTCTCACGTACCTCTGGACTCATTCTAACGCTTGCCTCTTGATTGTGTCATTCATCAGGGGGTTGGCTCCAACCAGTTGGTCTGTACTCAACAGGATAGTATCAGGGAGGGCTTCAATCTCTGATGGATTCTCTGGCCAACATCTCTTCTACTTCCTTCTTTTCAACATCTCTGAATTCGGCTTTCAAACCACTACATAGGGGAAGATATTCCATTCTGAAAGTATCAAAACTCGTTTTTCTTAGGATCATTGTTGTGCCGTTATAATAATGCTAGCTTCTGAGGGTTTCAACAGTGTATGTTGTTAAAAACACTCTATCTACCAACTTCTAGTGGGTTTCTAATTAGACAAACAGAAGATTGTCAGTGCACCAAACATCCCACGTATCTTGCTGTTGAGCATCCATGAACAAATTCCAACTCTTTTTCTTCTTGTTTTCGTGAACCTCAATAGATCACGACTCCTGAAGCTTCTTCACAATCTCCCACTTGATGATATATGGAAACTTCTCAATGAATGGCAAATCTTCCATGGATGGCTATTCTCTATGATTCTGCTGTTCAGTTTGTTCCCAAACAATTTTCCACCAAGATGCAAGTTTCTACTACTTCAACAGGAAGAGGAAATAGTCCACCACATAGAGCATGCATCATGATGGTGATATGTTTCCCCCATTGTAGGATGAACTTCTTGTGAAAAGTGCCTTCGATGATAAGAATCTCCAACTCTTCAATGGAAGAAGGAACTTTGCAAGAATCCATTGAATTTTTCTCTTCTTGGCAATGCCATTTCCTTCATTTTCAGCCTCTTTTGATGCTTGTTGATGGCAAGTTTCCCCGGCTGTGTACCAAAAACATGGAGCCCCAAGAGGAACACCAAGGAAAAGGGGATTCTACTCCAAGAAAATCTATCTTGTAACATCAACAAGCTTTTATTTCATTCTTTTGATTATCAAAACAAAGAAAATAATAATTCTTCACGCAGCATCATAGTAGATATCTCCCACGGTTTTGATAGAATCAACCATAATCTTCAACATCTTCATAGAATCCATCAACAGAACAAATAACACAAAGGAATACACCATTTTTGAATGGAAATCAATCACATAGTATTCATCTTCCATGTCTTCATAGTCTTCTCTCTCAATCTCTCATATACAGTTACATTGTTTTGATAGAATTGACTATCTCTGGCTTTCTCTTTCTCTCTCTATCAATAGTACATCATCTCCTCACTACAATACTCTCATAATAACTCTCAATAATCCTTCTTAGGTCGTGGATGCACCTCCCAAGAGGTATGTCTGATGTGAAGAGGTACCAGAGCCACTATAGTGTCTCTTCATAGCTCACTACTATCATTGTCACTCAGTCTTCTCTTCAGTCTTCAACAATTGCTTCTTCCATTTGTTTTAGCTCTTTTGAAATTAGATTCATCATTTCCAAAAGTTAGAAAAATTTTCCAAAGTCACACATGCATTCTACAGAATACTTACAAAAGATTTATAGAACAGTACAGTACCAGATACAGAGCAGTTACAGAGTAGAGACAAAGGCTCTACAAAAGGTTTACAGAGGGTTACAGAAGGTTATCAGAACCTCATAACTCATACTAAAACCATTCCAAACTATCAAAAACTATTTGATAAGCTTCCAAAAGATCTCAATATTCATCAACCATCAATCTATGCTTCATACAAAAGAAAATCAGAATAAAATAGAAGGTATATAGAACCAATCAGAACCTCAACAAAACCTATCAGAACATCACAGAGCTTCATATCTCTACTAAGAATCATCATGAACTTCCAAAAAATAATCAATAGCATCCAAAAAACTCTCAAATACTTCCATTGACAACCATACATCACTCTAAATCCATCAAAAATCAATCATTCAGTCCTCAAAAACAACAAAAATCAGTCAAAACTTCAGTTTTTTTCCACTCTCAACAAATGTGTACATCCACAATGTGTTTACACAGTCAGAATTCAAGAACTCCCCTATTCATAATTATGATAATAAAAATTCAACATATTTAGAGGATGAACTGACGGCTCCATTCCACCTTCTTCATTAAACTCAATAGGGATTCTTGTCAAAATTTGTAAGCAGTGATGGTAGAAAACTTTAATTTCCCACACAAAGGTACCATCTTCTTGCTCAATCACTTTGTATCCTTTGCTTCACCAGATAAGCTTTCCCTAATGATATATTTTCTCTAAATATGGGTGCTCCAAATAAGAAATTAACCGCCCCATCAACCAATTTAAGATCTCCTGCAGGTATCAAATCAGCCCCATCATGGACCTGCAATGCATTTAGCGCGTTAGCATACTCAAAAATAATAAGGTTTAATCTTATTAAGATTAACCTTATTTTTAAAGTCCACTCCCTGTAGAACATGTAGTAAAGCCGTGGACTTATTGTTACCTATCCTAACTACCTTGTAAGGGCCATCCCATCTAGGTTCCAACTTTTCTGGAAATAGCTCCCTACGCGCATCATAGTATAGAACTAACTGTCCTTTCTTAAAGGTATATTTCTTCACTTTTAGATCATGCAACCGCTTCATCCGATGCTTAGAAACTTCCTAGTGCAACAAACTCTGCAATTTGAGCTCATCCAAGTGGACTATGGTCGTAAAATGCTCAAATAGGGCATCTTCATCACCCAAAGAATGATTAATTGCAAATCTTATGGTCGGCAACTCAATTTCTAAGGGCAAGGCACACTCCTCCCCATAAACTAATTTAAATGGGGTGTGGCCAGTGGCTCATTTAAACGTTGTGTTATACACCCAGATCGCCACATATAATTTTCTATCCCAATCTCGTTTCTTTTCGGAGACTATCTTGGATAGGATACCCACAAGCTGCTTATTAGTACTTTCAACTTGCCCATTTTCTTGGGAATTTATAGGGGGTCATCTTGTTATACTTAATTTTCCATGCTTCAGTCAAGATTTTAATCACCTTATTCAAAAAATGGGTTCCATGATCCGATACTATTTCTTTTGGGAGACCGAAATGGCAAATGGTCTGCTCAAGTAGGAAATTGGCAATCTCTTTTGCATTATCGAGCCTCGTCACTCGTGCTTCTGACCAATTTGTAAAGTAATCAATGGCTACTATAATGTATCTCTTCTGAGTAATAGACGATGGGGTAATAGGACCCATAAAATTGATGCTCCACTTCTCAAATGGAAGGGTAGCCATAATCAGAGTAAGTGGGTGCTTCCTATTCTCTCTAATGTCATGTCTTTGACATGTATCGCATCTCTTAACATACTCAAACGAATCCTAAAAGATGGATGGCCACCAATATCTAGCTCTTAAAGCCTTCTGTGTCGTCAACCGCCTAGCAAAGTGCCCCCCACAAGTAGAGTCATGGCACTCCTCCAGGATAAATGGAACCTCATCAAGCATCACACATCGGTGATAGATATCATCAACACCCTCCCGATATAGTGTTCCTACGATCAAGGAAAATTTCAATGCCTGCTATTTAATTTTCCTCTTCTCGGATTTGGATAGAGTAGCTGCAATCTCTCGCATAGATAAATAGTACGTTATAGCAACATACCAGGAGGGAATAGATGCTGCATCAATCTTAAACAAAGTTTCCATGTCACTTCCTTTAGCCAAGACCTATTTTGGCTCTCCAAATCCACAAGATATTCTATAATGCTCTATAGCTTTGGTGGCTTACTCTTGATCTCATAATCAAACTCTTGTAAAGTGATTAACCACTTTTCTAAACGATTAGGCCGTTGAAACTTGTTCAACAACAAGCAAAGAGCTTCTGCCTTCGTATAAAAAACCACCTTCTCATAGAGAATGTAGTGCCTGATGTTGAGATATCGAGCTCCACTCGTGATACGCCAGGGTGACCATTGTGTATTTATGTCATCGACTTGTCAGTTGCAGACGCGGTTGGTACATCGCCCATGAATAATAGCTACATGATAGCTATCCTTATCTACTCTAGTTCGTGGCTCAGTTAGTATGCCACCTTAGTTAGTTGAGTTTGGTTTGAGACCCATATATAGGGTTCTTCTATTTCTTTGTACTAGAGTTCTTTTGGCTTACACAACTAAGAAGAGGAAAACTATTTTCAGCCTCCACCTTTGTGTGTATTCCCCCATTGTGCAAGCAAGAAAGCTACAAGTGAGACTCCTTCCTTCTCTCCCAAAATCTTGACATGGTATCAGAGCCTTGTTCGTGGTAAGGAGCTCAAGAAAGCAAGCCAAGCTCGCGGTGTTCTGGTAAGAGGAGCAGTGTTGCTTTCATTTTCTATTTTGGGAGCAGATCTCTGCAGGCAGCACAGTCGGAAATTGCAAGAGTGCATTGTCTCAGGTTGAGACGCCCTTCGCGGTGAAGCAAGAGGGCTGTATATGCTGCGGGTGAAGGCTTTAGCCCTCGGCGACCTTGTTTTTTTGATTTGAGGCCATTTCGGGGCCTGTTTTGGAGGCGGAAGTTTTCTGCACGCACTCAGGAAAAGGCCCAATTTTATGCTGTGCACCCACTGTTCTACAGGTCGGTGAATTTGCATCGTATACTTGTGCGCAGAGACATTGGGAGTTACAGAATCATCCCTGTTGCCTGTTGATGCAAAATCGTCGCTAGGAAGTGACTGTGTGGTCAAATGCCACTTTCGCCAGTTTTGCATATTTTCCCTTGTGAGGGTGAAGCTGTGTTTTTTGCAGTAACAGAATTTTTTGCAGTGTTCTGTAATGGCATCTGATTCTCTTTCACAGATTGTCATTGAAAAGCTTGACAAGAACAACTTCCAAGCATGGAAGTTTAGAATGACGAATTTCCTTATGGGAAAAGGATATTGGGAATTTGTTGCAGGAAATGAAGAAGAACCGGTTCTTCCTGATGTTCCCAATCAACAGCAAATGCTGACATTTAAAGCATGGCATGAGAGAGCCAGGAAAGTTATGTACTGGCTGTCTATCAGCATTTCAGACTCTATGATTGTGCATATTCAAGATGCAAGTACGCCAAAGGAGGCATGGGATACTTTGTCAAAAATGTATAGCACAAATACGCAAGCCAGGAAAATGCAGCTCAAGCAAGAGTTGCACAATGTGCAAAGAGAAAGTATGAGCATCAATGACTACCACATGAAGGTGAAGAAGATTGCAGATGCACTTGCTTCCATTGGGTCGTCAGTGGAAGATGATGATTTAGTCTCAGTGACCTTGAATGGTCTAGGAAAGGATTATGCACAGTTCCGAACATCCATTTCCGTCCGTGAAAGATTTCCTGATTTTGAGGAGTTGATTGCTCTTCTAATTTCTGAGGAGCAGAGAAATGATGGTACATCTTCTTCAGGAGGAACTTCAAAAGAAGTTGTCTTCTACTCAAATGCTGGAAGAGGTAGAGGCAGAGGTAGAGGAGGCCGATTTGGAGGCCGTGGCAGAAATCACAATATACAGCAAACTCAAGAAAGCGAGTCCTATGGAGGAGGACGTGGTAACTCTAGAGGAAGGGGGAGCCAAAGAGGTCGTGGTGGATGGCAAAGAGGCCAAAATGCAAACAGTAATGTTGAATGCTACTACTGTGGTAAAATGGATCATATGGCTAAAGACTGCTATAAAAATCAGAATGACATCATGAATGGAAAACTGCAACAAGGGAATTATGCATCTTCTAGTAGACAGGGTGATGACAGAAATGAGCATTTGTTTATGGTGCAGCACATGAACAATTCTGTGACAAGTGCAGAAGAAAGCAATGATGTATGGTATGTTGACTCAGGTGCATCAAACCACATGACAGGTCATGCAGAATGGATGGAGGATGCAAGGAAAATGGAAAAACCAGGATTTGTGGAGACTGGTGATGATACTGCACATCCTATTGTACAGATTGGAAAAATTCATTTGTCTATGCAGGATGGGAAAAAGAAATACCTGTCCGATGTATTTCATGTCCCGAATATCACCAAGAATCTGGTTTCTGTTGGTCAAATGGTTGAGCAGGGCTTGCAGGTCAGATTTAATCCTCATGGATGCTTTGTTGAGGATATGAAAAATAAAGGTCACTTGATAGCAAAAGGAAAGAAGAAGGGCAGAATGTTTATGTTGGATGTAGACATGCCTGAATTGAGTGCAACAATGTTTGCACATGGAACCGGTGTAGTTGCAGATATTGACATCTGGCATAAACGCATTGGTCATGTTAATGTACAGCGACTTAAATCAATGCAGGCCCAAAATATTGTTGCAGGTTTGCCTAAATTCAAGGTTGCAGAAATGCATAAGGTATGTGAAGCCTGTCAATTTGGAAAACAGGCAAGGAAACCATTTCCTAGACATGTTCAAGAGAGTGAGAAGCCATTGGAATTAATCCACTTTGATGTGTGGACTACTAAAGCTACATCTCTTGGAGGCTGTTATTATTTTGTCACTTTTATTGATGACTATAGCAGAAAAGTTTGGGTGTATTTTATGAAAAAGAAAAGTGAAGTTTTTGGGCATTTCAAAACCCTTAAAGCTATGGTTGAAAAAGAAACAGGCCTGCAAATAAAATGCCTAAGGCCAGATGGAGGGGGAAGAGTACCTCTCAAATGAGTTTGCAAGGTTCTTGCAGGAGCATGGCATAAAGCAGCAATATTCATGCAGTCATACCCCATAACAAAATGGAATTGCAGAAAGGAAAAACAGGCATATTGGAGAGGTATCTCATGCCATGCTCAATGAAAAAGACTTGCTAGATTTTTATTGGACTGAAGCAGTTGCTACAGCAGTCTATATAATGAACAGGACTCCCACTGCAGCAACACATGGGATGACTCCAGAGGAGAGGTATACTGGTAGGAAACCAGATATTTCTCATTTGAAAATTTTTGGTTGCATTGCCTATGTACATGTGCCAGATGAGTTGAGATCCAAGTTGGATCCAAAAGCTGAGAAGTGCATCTTTATTGGTTACTCTCTGCAGCAAAAAGGGTATAGATGCTATAACCCTTCTACTCGTAAGTTTACAGTGAGCAGAGATGTTGTTTTTTATGAGATGAGTAGCTGGTATAAACCAGTAAATGTGATTGATGATGTAGATGCACAAAATGGTAATGCTGCACAAAATTCACAGCAACAATCACAAAATATTAGTGGACCTGGAGCGTCCTCTAGCAGTGGTTCACATTCTTCGCCATGGACAGGCAGATTGAGATCAGAAGAATCTTCTCAAAGCAATGCAGATAGTGGTATGCAGGTATCACGAAAAGGAAAAGAGAAGGTTGATCAGCCCATGTTTGATGTGAATGCAGGTCACTCCTATGTGGATGGTGAATCCAGTGGCTCAGAACAGAGCATTGATGATGAGTTGGGTATTCCTTCTATTGTTACACCTGGAGTAAGGAAGATCAGGGATGTTTTGAGAGCACCTGGGAGTGAACCTACTTTGCGCAGGTCTACCAGAGCTAGGTATCCTGTGGATAGGCTGAAATATGATGGATTTACAGCCATTCATTATGCATATATGGTTAAAGTGATACAGGAACCAGAACCCACTTCTTTTGAGGAAGCCATGGGAAAAGAAAAATGGGAGAAAGCCATGGATGAAGAAATGGATGCCTTGGAAGCAAATGCTACATGGGAATTGGTGCCTTTGCCTAAATGTAAAAATGCAATTGGCTGTAAGTGGGTTTATAAGATGAAGCACAATGCAGATGGTTTTGTGAACAGATACAAGGCAAGATTAGTAGTCAAGGGGTATGCACAAACATATGGCATTGACTATGAAGAAACATTCAGTCCGGTTGCAAGGATGGCAACCGTAAGAGCAGTCATTGCTATGGCTGCATCAAAGGGATGGTCTTTACATCAGATGGATGTAAAAAATGCCTTTTTGCATGGTGATTTGCAAGAAGAGGTCTATATGGAGCAGCCACCAGGTTATGTGCATGCTGTTTATCCTGAGTTTGTTTGCAGGTTGAAGAAAGCCTTGTATGGCTTGAAGCAAGCACCTAGAGCATGGTCTGACAAGATAGGACAATATCTTGTCACTATTGGCTTTCAGATTTCCAAGGCAGATTTCTCACTTTATGTGAGAAAAACAGAGAAATGTATTATGCTACTTGTCATTTATGTTGATGATTTGATTATGACAGGTGACAGTGATGAAGATATCCTTCATGTGAAAATGCTATTGAAGCAGAAGTTTGAGATGAAGGATTTGGGAGAGCTGCGTTATTTCTTGGGCATTGAGGTGATTAGATCACCAAGTGGGATACAGCTCTTGCAGAGGCAGTATGGATTGGACATGCTGTCCAAATATGGGATGACAGGCTGTAAGCCTATTTCAGTTCCTTTGGAGTAGAATATGAAGCTGAGCACAGATGCAGGTGAGCTTCTAGAAGACCCTACTATGTACACACGCATAGTAGGAAGCTTGATTTATATGACTATTACCAGGCCAGATTTGAGCTATGTTGTTGGATTGGTAAGTCAGTTTATGCAGGCTCCAAGGAAACCGCATTTGGATGCGGCTAGACACATACTCAGGTATGTGAAGTCCACATTGCAGTATGGACTATTTTATGAGACTGGGGTTCAGATACAGTTGCATGGATATACTGATGCTGATTGGGCTGGTAGCATTTCTGATAGACGATCTACCAGTGGATATGTGTTCTCTTTTGGGAGTGCTGCAGTCACTTGGAGCAGCAAGAAACAGCCTACAGTTGCCTTATCCAGCATAGAGGCTAAGTACAGGGGTGCAGCAATGGCTGCATGTGAGGTAGCTTGGTTGCATAAGCTACTTTATGATATGCATCAACCTACAGATGGGCCAGTTGTCATTTATTGTGACAACATGAGTAGTATACACTTGGCAAATAACCCAGTCTATCATGCTAGGACAAAGCACATTGAGGTGCATTATCACTATGTGCAGGACAGGGTTTTACTAGGTCTTATTGATCTAGTTTATGTCAGCACAGAGGATCAAGTAGCTGACATATTCACGAAGGCATTGGGCACAGAGAAGCTGCGCAAGTTCAGAGACCTGCTTGGTGTGCAAGAATTGGGATTGAGCTCGAGGGGGAGTGTTGAGATATCGAGCTCCACTCGTGATACGCCAGGGTGACCGTTGTGTATTTATGTCACCGACTTGTCAGTTGCAGACGCGGTTGGTACACCGCCCATGAATAATAGCTACATGATAGCTATCCTTATCTACTCTAGTTTGTGGCTCAGTTAGTATGCCACCTTAGTTAGTTGAGTTTGGTTTGAGACCCATATATAGGGTTCTTCTATTTCTTTGTACTAGAGTTCTTTTGGCTTACACAACTAAGAAGAGGAAAACTGTTTTCAGCCTCCACCTTTGTGTGTATTCCCTCATTTGCAAGCAAGAAAGCTACAAGTGAGACTCCTTCCTTCTCTCCCAAAATCTTGACACCTGAACTTTTTGGTCGCAAATACCATCGCAAGGTACAACTTCTCCATATAGGTGTAGTTAATTTTTGACAATCCCAACTTCCGATTAGCAAAAGCAATCAGATGGTACCATTTTTTCTCCCAAATTTGGGTCAAACACAGCCGTTGATACTATATACTTTTGCTATTGAAAATATATAGAACATTTCACCCCTTTTAGGTGCTTTTAAAATAGGTTCTTTGGCAAGCTCTTACTTCACATCGTCAAAAGATACTTTGTAAGCATCACTCCATGCAAACTGACAGTTGAAGGACAATAGGTTTGTCAGTGGCAACACTCTTTTCTCCAAGGCATTGATAAACCTCTGATAATATCCTACCGATGATAGAAAGCTATGCACTTCCTTTGGAGTACGTGGCAGACTCATGGCGACTATGACCTTGATCTTTCCAAGGTCAGCTATGATCCTTACTGAACTAACAACATGGCCTAACAATAACCCATAAGGTACTACTCTAAAGACGCACTTTTGTGGGTTAAGAGCTATGCAAAATTGTCTGCAATGCTCAAAACACTTCCGCAAAATAATCAACTATCTTTCTCTTGTGGTGGCTGCCCCCAGGTCATCAATGAATACTTTCAACTCCTCTGGGGAGATGTCACCAAAGGTCTTGTCGGCTGTTCTTTGCCACGAACCAAGTGCATTACATAAACCAAATGCCATCACATGATATGAAAAGGTACCAATGACAGTAATAAATGTTGTTTTCAACTTGTCTTGCTCAGCAATTGCCATTTGGCTATACCACCCCACAATGCAATCCATAAACGAATATATTTTCCTCCCCACTTAACTTATCCAAAATTTGGTCAATAAAGGGAAACGGGTAGTAGTCTTTAACAGTGTGCTTATTCAGCTCTCTAATGTCTAAGCCAGATTTGATTATTCTTCTTCTTTCTGATCACAACTGGTGAACACCATTCAATATGGTGAACAGGGAAGATCAAACCCGCTTTCCACAACTTGTGTAGCTCCTCAAACATCCTGTCCCTTAATTCAAAAGGCATGCACCTTACTTTTTGATGTACAGGATGGGTACCTTGTTTTATAGGAATGGTATGCACAGCCAGACTGGGGGGAATGCTCCTAAGTTTTTCATAGCTCCAAGCAAAGATGTCGTGGAACTCTTGAATTAAGGACACATATTCCTCTCTCTTCTGAACTGAGCATGGAACCTAATTTGATTGGCCATGAATCATTAGGCATACCAAGGTCCAACTCAATAACGTATGCTTCTCTTATTCGATCTTGAGGCTCTATTGGCTCATTCGATGTAATTTGATAAATGTCCTCTGTAGTGGACTCTTCTTTAGATCCATCGCTTGATGACATCTCACCACCAAATGGATCATCTATTGTTTCTAGTTCAGTAGAGGATAAAGGATCTCTCTCACTCTGAGGAGACTCAGGGTAAGCATCCACTATTACACGATTGGCACCTCTACCTAGAATCACTCGACCAGCAGGTATATCGACTTGACAGTCCGTCTATAGAATCCATGGCCTGCCTAGCAAAACTTGATAGCTAGGACGTCCTGCAAACCTTATCACCCTAAAGTCCTAATAGCATTCCACTCTTGCAATGGTAATGTGGACTTTAGTGATGCAACCTTCTAGTTGTCTTAGACTATCATCCACCATCCTAAGAAGTGTGGAGCCATCTTCTTTAATTTCTAGACCTAGCCTCTCCATCAAGTCTGAACTCGTGATATTGACACAAGATCCAGTGTCCACGATAGCATTCTCCACTAATATTCCATCCACGTATGCTGGAACCCTAGGGCAATGCTTTTCAGCATGATCGAACCAATCTTCTCCCACTCGTGCTATGCCCAACGGTTCTACAATATACCTAGTACACATGATTTTCTTGAATTTCTTGCATACTTCTGGAGATAGTTTAATCAATTGTAGGAGATTCACATTTAGTTTCACTTCGCAAAGAGAACTTGCTAGGTCAAAGTCGTGGTAGTTAGCCGATGTTCTCTTCCCGTGCCAAACCATTCTCTCCTTTGGTCTCTGGACCAGCTTTGATGCCTCTTTTTGAACTTTTTCCTTCTTTCTTGGCAATTTATTATTCTTCTCACGATCCACTTTACTATCAACAAGTCTTAGAGGTCCATCTTCCATATCTGGATTCAAGACTTGCTTTTCCCTAGCATCTTTCTTAGGGTTTCCCTCAACAGGTTTTGCAGTTCCTTTGTCACCCTCTTTAATCGTTTGACCTCTTGTTACAGCTCGTAGATTAGAAGTTTCAACGTCATTGACACATAAGGACTCAATCAGATTGACTCCATTGCCATGAGGCAACTCCTCTACAATAGCCTTTCCTCATTGCAATATTTGTCTTGGTTCCTCATCTTGTTGGAGATTCTTCCCTTGTGCGCGATGGTTAACTAGACCTGGCAATTTACTCCCTTGTTGGAGAGAACTAATATTACTCCAACAGGTAGCAGCTAAGTGGTCAGACTTTCTGCAAATATCACATTTGACATTTGGAAAATTTATAGGGAAATGTTGGCCACCACACCACTTAGAGCTGAATCTTGAGGGGGCACCCTCTTCAGGGCGTCGACTCCCTATCAAATTCTGATGCTTCTTAAGAAAATTGTCATCCACAGCTATTTGCCTATATTGTTCAGAAATCATATCAGTGTAGTGCTTCATCATGTTCACCAAGGACATTAGAGGCACTTAACTCATAGCCGCGATCATGTGTCTGTCGTCCCATCGGCCTAACCACTTGATTAGGAATTGGCCGCTACCCTATTGGGACAACATTCAGGTTTATTTTTTTAAGCAAGTACACTTTAATATCATTGAGATTGAGGGTGGTTCTTATGCATTATGAAAAAATATTTTTGGTATCTATGATAATAAGCACAATCTACAACTCATCTATATTGGTTTAAACTCATGGACCTTTTATGAAGGAAGGTATATCTATGTCTTCTCATTTAAATGAGTTGCATTCCTTTCAGTCATCTTACTTTGCAAGGTCTTAATTTTGAGAAGAATGACAAGTCTCTTCTTGTACTTATTACACTAAGTCTTGGGATACATTTCCAATTGCTATGAGTCCTAAAGATGGCTTTCAGTTTAAGGATATAGAGGGTTCTTTGCTTATAGAGAAAGTGAATAGAAAGAATGTTGATGTAGCCTATATTCTCATGCACTTATAGTGAGAGGTATATAAGGTGGTAATGGGAATAATAATCATGGTAAAAACTCGTTGTCTAATAGGGGAAAGTCTAAATCTCATGGACAATCAATTAGTAACTCATGTGGTCCTAAGTTCTCTCTTACTTATCGCTATTATGGGTATAGAGTCAAATAAGGCCAGAGTGCCATAAAATGCACAGTGATAGGTGCAAAAAATTTAAAGGAAAAGTGCAAATGAATTACCAATTTTTTAATGATCACAACATTGTTGTCCAATGTTAAGAAAAAGGAGATAAATATCTTGGAGTAAATCTTAGGTAATTACATACTTATTGCTTTATCACTTAATGCTTTTTAGTTGCCATCTTCTTACTCTTAGTGTTGGCTTCTTGATTTGGGGGCTTCATTTCATGTTATCTTGCATTGCCATTGGTTTTATACCTACCTCACAAGTTTGGTTAAACTAGGAGATGACACTATATTCTTGGGGGGTTCACTATATATATATTCTCTATATAACGTGCATTCATGGCCTATTTATAAATATCCTAATCTGTGAATTTTTCTTGAATAAAACACAACCCTTTTCTATTCAATCTGTAAGTAATCTCTTTATATGACACCCTTCTGTATGTAAAAAATGCATAAAAATTGTGTTTTAAAAACCCCTTATTTTGAACTCACGTTATATATACATATATTAATGAGTGACCCCCCCCCCCCCTCTGAGACTATATTGGATACTATTGGTATAAGTGATGTGAGATTGCAGCTTGGTACTAGTGCTACACTTGTGTTTTATGATGTACATCATGTCCCGAGTTTGACTAAAAGCCCAATCTATAATAGATAGTTGGATAATGATAGGTACCATGTCTCTTTTGATGATTATGAATGGCAATTTACTTGTGGCAGTCTTGTTTTTTCTCAAGATGCCAAGGTTTGTAGCCTCTATCCTTTACTTCTATCTTGCTCCATTAGTCATGTTCTGATCATATGATTGATCTTCCTCATATATCTCTTTGGCATCACTGTCTTGGGCATCTATCTCTTAAAGGAATGAAAGTACTCACTCGTTTGCACTATTTTCCACCTCTTGACTACTCATGTTTTGATTCTTGTGATCAATTTATATGGCACGTAGACTTGTAACTCTCATAAAAATTCTAGTTTTGCACATGTGGATGGGCCATTGACTCTTGTGCATTTAGTTGTTCATGGGCCCATGCCATGTCACTCATTAGGTGGTGCTAACTATTTTATCATGTTTATTTATGAGTATTCACATAACATCTGGGAATATTCTATAAAGCAGAAATCGGATGTCCTAGCAATGTTGCAATGCTTTTTAGCTATGATCGAGAACCAATTTAGGAATATGCTAAAATGCCTATGATTTAAAAATGGAGATGAGTGTCTCTAAAGCATTTGAGTAGCTTTGTAATGAGAGGAGTATTAACTGCTACCCTATATAGCACATCCGAGAATAGTCTTGTAGAGCACATGAATGGGACTATTCAAGAAATAGTATGTAGTATGCTTAAAACAAGGCTTACCACAGTACTTTTGGATTGAAGTAGTTACTTTGCAGCTCATTCGATTAATGGATATCCATGTACTAGTCTTGGAGGTAGAGTTACAAATGAGACACATTTTAGTAAACCTCCCTTATATACATACTTGCAAGTCTTTGGCTGTGAGGCATTTTTCCATATTTCCAAAGATAAGGGTAATAAGTTGGATCTAAAGTCCATCAAATGCATCTTTCTTGGATATGGTGATGCATGTTTGATGGACTATCACCTTTGGGATCCACGGGCTTGGAAGGTTATCCACATCCATTATGCTATATTGCATGAGAAAAAGATGCATATGAGACCATAACAAGTGATTGAGATATGCAAGGTGATCTTTCAGGAGATGCCTCCAATTACAATACATCTAGCT
This sequence comes from Lygodium microphyllum, assembly GCF_053477565.2. Classification (NCBI taxonomy): domain Eukaryota; kingdom Viridiplantae; phylum Streptophyta; class Polypodiopsida; order Schizaeales; family Lygodiaceae; genus Lygodium; species Lygodium microphyllum. The sequence continues at coordinate 33,591,542 of NC_141161.1, forward strand.
CCTATTAGACAACCTATTGTAGTCTATTAATGATGTACTGATATACAATCAACCTATTGTGTATGATGATGATGTTGGAAAAAGATGAGAGGCTATACATACCCCACAACCATTCTTGAGACACTCCACTAGAGCTTCATGTCCTCTTGATCATTATGAGCTCTCTATGGATTATCTCATGGTGATGCAATCTAATGAGCCACTTACCTATGATGAGACTATGCACAAAGGTGATTCTAATTCTTGTGAGAGAGCCATATAGTATGAGTTTGATTTGCTACATAAAAATCATACATGGAACTTAGTTTCCTAGCCTATGGAAAGCTTACACTATGGTATTGGCAAGTACATTTAAGTAGAAAATGGGAGTTGACTTTGATGAGATATTCTCCCCTGTGGTCAAGATAACTACCCTACGCTTGATATTGGCCTTGGTTACTCTATTGGATTTGGATATTTATCATTTGGATACTAAGATTTCTTCTTTACATGGGGATCTACATGATGATATTTATATGTAGTAACTTAGGGGCTTTGTAGAAAAAGGTAGGGAATACCTAGTGTGTAAACTAAATAAGAGTCTTTATGGGCTTACGCAAACACCTAGAAATTGGTACTACAAGTTTGAAGCTTTCATGTATTCAAAGGTATATTCCCACAATGATATGGATCCATGTCTATATATGAAAAATGTTGGTGATCATAGCCTTATTATCTTAGCACTTTATGTTGATGAGATGCTTATTGTTGGGAGTGAGAATGCTAAGCTAGATACTTTAAAGACTTAGCTCAAGAAGAGCGTTGAGATGAACTTCTCTACTTGTCCCGGAAGGAGTATATTCAAAGAGTACTCAAGTGATTCTATATGTAGGATGATAAGCCTATTTTTTGTCTGTTACCTTCTCATATAAAGGTTAGTTAGGTGGATTGTTTGTAGCCAGATAATGAGACGCCTGAGATTGCCAAGATCTTGTATATATCTATGGAGGGCAATTTGATCCATGCCATGATACCCACGTGACTTAACATAGCATTTGCAGTGGGAGTTGTGGCATATTATATGGCTACACCTAGCAAACAATATTGGGATGCCCACCACTAGTTACATCTTCACTTTTACTAGAGGTGATGTTTCTTGAATGTCTAGGGTGCAAAATACATGGCCTTGTCTACTTTTAAGATTGACTACATTGTACCCTCTAAGTTGCTTTTGTTTATGAAATTGAGATGCATATGGATAGAAATTTGACATGGAAGTGATATGTGTTGTGTTTAAGGGATACAAGCCTAAAATTTCATAATGTGGCTCTATCATAATGTAGAAATTAATTATCTAATACATGCAAGACATGTAACTTTGAGAAATATTATGGTGATTGATAAAATTGGTTAAAGTAATTGTGTATGTGGGGCAAAATGATACATGTTGATTGCCATGGCTATGTTTCTCTATTTTATGATAAGAAATTATAGAGTTATTAGCATTTATACAAAAAATAATTGAGAGAAATTACAAAAAATAAGAAAAAATAGCTCTTTAAAAATAAAGAAAATTAGTAGAACATGTGTGTATGTATGGTGGACTATAAGGCATGAGGTTAGCCTCAATATATACCCCTTTATGTATTAAAGTACCCATTTAGGAAGTGTTTCTATGAAAAAAATGGCACACAATATAAAGAAGACTCCACATAATGAATAAATGTCAAACAAGGATTGAAATGTCAAGTTTTTTAATTATAAAAATGAACAATTATGCATTTAAGTGTAGCACTTAGGTTCTATTGAGTACATATAAAATTGAAAGCACATGTCACTTTGGTTTCATCTTCTCAACGGTGCATTGCATAGGAGAAAACCATGAAAAGAATGTGTTTATAGAATACATGATTGGTTGTTATTCAAAAATTGTTTGAGCATGCTAGGACATTCCACACTGCATGTGCATTGAACATGGTATCAATGATCAATTTATGGATGCATACTACCTATTTTACCAAAATACTGACCTATGATTGAGCGAAACAGATTTCCCTTGCTGTAGGTTAGATTGATTGTTTGCGAAATAGTTGCACGAGGAAATAAATCTACCGCATTGTGCAATATCAAAAGAGGAGAATACGTTTCATTGTTCGTTATGTGTTAAGATGGTGCATCATCCCAAGGCCAATCCCTGGGGTGTATGAGAGTCATAGGGGCCACAACATTCAGCTCTAGGGGGATGCCCTTTGTAAGTGTAAATCAAGGTAAAGTAGTCACCTATGTTTGGGAAGACTAGGGACCCTAAAATTGAATTGTTTCCATTAATCAATCATACATAGGCTAAGAGAGCACTTAGGAAGCAATAGAAGGCATGCATGATTATTGTGATTGAAGTTGAAAATTCTAACTCTTTTGCATCGTCACCCATGCATAAATAGTTTTTAGATGCATATAAACTAGACATAAGAGAGAGCTTTGTGAAGAGGAGTTTAAGAAAATTCAATTTAGCTTAGATACTGAAATGTGAACCAACTTCATATTTGCATTGTAGCATGTTCTCAGGCACTTCCTCAAGCATGTGCAACAGCAAAAGTCTTTATCAAAATCTTTTGGTATAAATAGAAACATTATCACCTTTTTACTAACATAAATTAGACCAATTATGCCTTGCCCGAAGATGAAACCAAATCGAAAGAGAAGATTCTTTAACTTTTTTTTGAAAGTCATCCCATATCTTTGGACCATTTATGTTATAACATAGAACACTCCAACAAAGCAAAGCTTTATTCATCAAATAATTAGTTGTGCATTTGATTTTATTCTTCTCAAGTCAATCACAAAAAAATAAAATATCCATCATTTTTTTTGTCAAATTTAGAAAATTGAAAAGACTTACATGTTATTTTTTGGTCCTTTTTTATTTTTTGAGTATTGAATACACCTGCTAGGATCCAAACAATGCAATTATCTTTGCCTTGATCCATAGAATTTTGTTGTCGTTCATGCTTGTTAAGCTCTCATGTGACAAAGCTTAAATTATGTTAAAGAATATCAATTTGTTGTTGCAAGGAAATTTCTAGAGGTGGTGATTCCATATTCTCCTAATTAACTCCATTAGTATTGAAAGAACCCAACATGGTAGAAGAAACTTAGTGCCCAAGAACAAAGCTTTGATTAATCTCATTGTGTGTGCATAATCCACTAGAATAACCAAATAATTAAAATATCCTATGCATGAACAAGCACTAAGCACTTCTCTGCATGTAAATAGAAAATATCCAAGAGTACTCTTATGCAAAAACAGAGGCCTAGATACAACTTCATGATTACCAGAAAAAAATGGGGAAGACCCCCACACAATAGTCAAAGAATAAAAAAGGCATGTGCCTAAAAGGAAGAATAGTCAAGTTGGATTGTGAATTGGGAGCACCATGTATTAATAACATCACATGCAATGGCCAACATCTCATTATGCCCAATACAACATCTTCCTTTCCATCATTTGACATGGCAGTCATTCTTGGCTAGAGGTGTTACCACATGTGGCCTACACCGGATTGTTCCCCCACTTCCCCAGGTGCATGTGCAAAGAAGACATATCCTTTACTAAAAATCTTTGTCACTACTCTTGAACTATGGTGACTTCTGGGTCTCAACCTAGACAATAACGAGGCCACAACCATGGAGCTTGGACCTATAGAGTTCACCATCATGTGTGATTTTGTAAATCTGATGCTCTAAGAAATTATGATTCCTTAAACCAAATCTAGCAAAATACCAACCAACTCAACTCCAACAATTTGGTGTTTAGAAGGAGGTGTTGAAATAACAAAGAAAAACCTTACGACTTTTTACTATGCAATGGAGCAGTACCATCTCTTTGCTTGTTGCCAAATTTTCATCTATATGCTGCAAAGATAGAGCATAGTAGATACCATTTTTGGCTACGTACAATTGGCCAATGAGCCAATGATGTTGCTAAAGAGAAAATTGTTCTTACCATGAATAAGAAAATACATAAGGTTGAGATGGAACTCCCTACATAAGCTATCTAATGGGCCATTATTTTGATTTTTTTCTCTTTTAGTCTCTATTTCTTCTTCATTGGACTACCTTCAGAGCAGAGTTCTCAAAGTGGTTTGTGAGCACTTATCAAGCTCACTATAGTTTGTTCTATTATAGATTTGTTGGTAGAGGGCTCTATCAAGTATTTGTTGAATCACAACTTGAAAGAAATTGGATTTTATCCTACCCTAGAGACTTCAAAGGTAATCTTGTTCAAAGTATGCCTTGGTCAGCCATGTTCTCTTACTCTAGGCAAAGATTTGCTAAGGGCATTCTATCAATTAGATTTGCTAAGGGCATTCTATGAATTTCATAGTTTAGTCTCCAAATATGAAATTTTCATATGCACCAAAGGCTAGTCATGAGATACAACATATCATATAGATCATATTGATATTTTAGATTATGCTCTCATAGATTTCAAGGTCTACTTCAAAGTGTATGCTAGACAAAAATACATTAGTTGTTTCATTGAGAAGCAACCTTGCTAGTATAATGGAATGTATGTGGCTAGGGGGATATAATTAAAAAACTAGTACAACGGAATGTATGTTGCTTGATGTAACGTGTCTGCTTGACCACTTGTGGGACATGTCTTAGTAGCCCATCGGGAGGGGAGTCTAGAAAGCACCACCTGGCACTTGCAAGGAATATCACAGGGTTTGCGATGTAGGTCTTCCTGAGTCTGCCCCGACACAGAAGTATCTGGCCGTTCCCACTTAGGACCAACCTGAAGTCATGGTTTCTATCAGCCAAGTCTCTAGGAAGTAGCTAGCGTCGAGCTCCAGATGACCCACTTTGAGTAGGAACAACAAAGTCAAAGAAGATTTATGCTGCACTTGGTTCATAGATAATGGGAAATGAGAGGGATACACCGCTCAACCTCTATACCCGTAGGGCATACTCCCATTCCAGTCCCCTAAAACGGCATGACTCAGGTTCTAACTTAACAATACATAAAGTCATCTAACGGTAAATCCTTGTGAGAAGCCTCCCAGTTCTCTGGGACCACCCAGCTGTAGGACGGACCCGCCAGGGGATTCCGTCCACCCGCTTCCCTTGATAGCTTTAGTTGTCTAATTAAGTCCTACCACATTTATGTGCGGCATTTAAAATCAGCTTCATTAATTAAGCCTTTTAGGGCACAGAGTTCGTTCACGTAATTTACAACACATGCACAAAAACAAAACAAGCAGTCCTTTTATCAAACAAGTTCCTTAACTTATCTTTAAGTTAATCTTTGTCTCCTACCCATACATGAGAATTATGTATCCCTTCTGTCCAACAGAAGTACCCGGTCCAAATCTCATGGCACTGAAATTTAAATCCTTTATCTACAATAGGATCTTCCAATGTCCTAGACATTGGGCTCACGGGGATCTCCAACTCCATTTTGGACAGGCAAGGGGTGTCCAGAGCTCCACCTGACCCACAAGTAGTCTAGGAGTGAGATGCCATTTCCGTGGTTGGCCTTTTCAGCACTCAACCATCAGCCTGTGAATCGAGCAGTGCCCTCTCATGATAATCCGCGATGTGATCTTGGAGATGATCCACGCGTGTAAAATATCCTTACTTAATTAATCCAATTAAAATTCAAGCACAATCAAAGCAATCAGCCCTAATATCATATTCTAGAAAAACATTACTTTATTCCCATGGCAACTTGTCATTACAAACCCCTGCCATGCATTTGCCATCAACATAAGCCTTGGAATATTTATCCAAATCACAATGCAACAATCCCTTGATTGAAAGAAAAACATTTAGGGTGTTGTTCAATCAACCGACAAAACTAATTGTATTTTTCCCAAACAATACAATAATAGACACGACAATAATTCCATCGCATATTCGCTCTCCCCCTTAGGGCCAAAGAGTAGAATTTACTTAATATTCCCTCCTTTAGCCTAAGGCATATGCTAAAGGTTCCAATACTATACATGACGTAAGTCCTATCATTCCAATGCAAATTAATCAATCTAGCAAGAGCATTTATGCCTCTTCTCTAAGTGACAATTATCTTTTAGTATTTCCCTACTATGCAATATTTTTTATTATCTTCCTTTCTCCTAAGGCAAGGAGTCGCATGTCATCGATGTAAAGTTTACATAATCTCTCCCATGTATGTATCGTGTATATGCATTTGTGAACTTTAAACAATATTATCCTCAGTAAAGATTAATCAAAGACTCATCGATGCTCAATACTTTAGTGTCCCATATGTTGCTTATGCTATGCATGGATTCATCACATAGCAACTAGGTGCAATTTAACTCCCTTTGATATAAGCACTTCACAAACTTCATATTTGAATATTTGAGATGCAATTTATCCTTTTGAATGACCTATTCTAGATCACAAGGTACGGAGCCTAATGCATCTCTTGCAAGTACTAAAACAAGCATCTATCAATTTGAAAATACATTACTTACGACCGGTACCGCAATTGGATTGATAGTGATGCCTTCGCCCGAAGCTTTGTTGTTGGTTGTAGGATTTTCATCCGCACTCGACATTCTTCGCTTGGAGGCCATCGTCCGCAAGTGGACTCAAGAGATTAAGAAGGTGGAATATATTCGAGATGGCAAAGCGTAAGAGAAGATGGTTAAATCGAGGATTGAGATAGAGGGAAATTGTGTAGCCTCTCGGGGTAACTCTTCTCTCTCTCTCTCTCTCTCTCTCTCTCTCTCTCTCTCTCTCTCTCTCTCAAGCTCTCTCTCACAATCTCTTGGAGGGGTATACTCTCTCTCTCCCTCTCTCTTGTAGCCTTTCGAGGTCTCAAGCCCTCTCTCACAATCTCTTGGAGGGGTATACTCTCTCTCTCCCTCTCTCTCTCTCTCTCTCTCCAGCTCTCTCTCACAATCTCTTGGAGGGGTATACTCAGTCTCTCCCTCTCTCTCTCTCTCTCAAGCTCTCTCTCACAATCTCTTGGAGGGGTATACTTTCTCTCTCCCTCTCTCTTGTAGCCTCTCGGGGTCTCCTTATGCTCTCTTGTGCCTCTCCATGTCTCATATTTTTAATGAATTAGAGAGGAGGGGATAAGTCTGAGAACAAGAGTGGAGGGGCTCTTAAAACACTCAGTGATCTAATGTTCAGATCATAAATCTGATGGTTGCATTGGCTTCAAAAGGGGGGGTAAAACCCCAAGACACTTGCTTAGAAAGCTCTTAGTTCACTCCTTCTTCTTTTCTCTATTCAAAGTGCTGTCTACTGCCTATAGACTGCGATCGCAGCACGTGCGATTTTGCAAATCACTTTTCTTTATTTTTCTTTTTATAAATTCTCCAAAGCTAACTAAAACATCACTTGTCTTTTGTTTTAAATGGCTTTTAGTTCTATCTTTTTAGGATAATATCTAAAATATAATAGTTTCCCCCCCCCCCCCAAGAATCTAATATTTTTGGACCATTCAAACTATACACATTAATACTAGTGATTAATATGGCTCATAAGTCCCGTTCAAACATCAGATTTATGACTCTTAATTTTTTAAATATATATTTTTAATTGAATGAAAATTTCTAGCTATTAATGCTAGTCAGTTTTTACCTTAGTTAGTCTTTAGTTAGTAATCTTACTAACTTATTAATTGACTAACTAACTTTTGAACTAACCGACTAACTTTTATTGCATGGAAATATTACATCCTCCCCCCCTTAGAGAAATCAAGATGTCCTCATCTCGAGAGAAACTGGGGAAGACAAGCACTAATGGGGCTTATGACCTGTGGGTTAAGACCCACCATGCATCCGCTGCACTACCCTTAATGTTTCAAGTAGTGCACCCATATTATTCGAATTAACCATAGGTACAAGAGTAGGATTTATTCTCAATTGTGTTACATCTCGACTAAGCTTCTAGGAATTTTAGTCCTTCTAATAAGGTTTAGTGGGCTCTAGATCTTCGTCTTCATTTGATTCGTCTATATATCCATAGACTTCACCTGTGTAGCTTTGTTTTTTTGGAGGCTCAATGTCTTCTGGACTTAGATCAAGGCAGTCTACTTGGATGTGTCCTATCTCATTACAATGGAAGCATTGACGGTAGGGACATCTCCTACGGATGTGCCCTATCTCTCCGCACGTATGGCATCTCTTATCCTGATCTCCATAGTCATCTTTGCTACAATTACCCGATTTAAGTTCTTGGAAGATTGGATTCGCTCGGAGTAATGCATCTTGCAAGTCCATTGGATGCATTGCTTCAAGTTCAGAGGAGTGTTCAGGCCATGGCAAAACTTGGATACTTGCTGTGCAATATCCATAGGTGGCGCATATTTTAGTAGGATTACAAACTTTGAGTAGTAAGCTTCCAGGGTTAATTCCAGCTGCTTGAGCTTGAAGAATTCATTCATCTTCAAGGTGTGGTAGGTTGGCGGAAGGTATCGTCTGCGTACAGCATCTTTCAAATGAGTCCACGTAACAGCGGCTTTAGAAATACCTTGGTCTTTGCACCATTGCTTCCACCATAACCAAGCCTGGCCAACTAACTTCATTTTTCCAATCATTGCTTGATTCATGGAGGTAGTTCTCGAAGCAGAGAAATAGTCATCTATCATCTCAATCCATATCTCTGCTTCTGCTGTGACGTCTAACCCTTCTCCATCAAACTCGGGTGCCTTAATTTGCTTGAGAAGAAATTTCTTCTTTTGCATGTCAGCATTTGTCGGTGTAAAAGGTGCTTGAAAATCAAGTCATACCACATCATGTATCATCATGAAGTTTCTCTATGATACCAACTACAACGTGTCCACTTGACCAGTTGTGGGACACGTCTTAGCAGCCCATCGAGAGGGGAGTCTAGAAAGCGCCACCTAGCACTCTTAAGGAATGTCATAGGGTTTGCAATCTAGGTTTTCCCGAGTCTGCCCCGAAGCGGAAGTATCCGACTGTTCCCACTTAGGACCGACATGAAGTCAAGGTTTCTTTCCTATCAACCAAGTCTCTAGGAAGTAGCTAGCGTCGAGCTCTAGATGACCCACTTTGAGTAGGAACAATAGAGTCGAAGCATATTTATGGTGCACTTGGTTCATAGAGAATGGGAAACAAGAGGGATGCACCGCTCAACCTCTCTACCCATAGGGCATAGTCCCATTCCGGTCCCCTGAAATGGCATGAATCAGGTTTTAACCTAACAATACCTAAAGTCATCCGACGGTAAATCCTTATGAGAAGCCTCCCAGTTCTCTGGGACCACCCAGTCGTAGGATGGACCCATCGGGGGATTCCGTCCACCTACTTCCCTTGATAGCTTTAGTTGTCTAATTAGGTCCTACCACATTTGTATGCAACATTTAAAATCTGCTTCATTAATTAAGCATTTTAGGGCACAAAGTTCGTTCACGTAATTTACAACACATGCACAAAAACAAAACAAGCAGTCCTTTAATCAAACAAGTTCCTTAACTTATCTTTAAGTTAATCTTTGTCTCCTGCCCATATAGGAGAATTATGTATCCCTTCTATCCAACAGAAGTACCCGGTTCAAAACTCATGGCACTGAAATTTCCATCCTTTATCTACAATAGGATCTTCCAACGTCCCAGACATTGGGCTCACAGGGATCTCCAACTCCATTCTAGACAGGCAAGGGGTGTCCAGAGCTCCACCTGACCTACAAGCGGTCTAGGAGTGAGATGCCATTTTTGTGGTTGGCCTTTTCACCACTCGACCATCAGCCTGTGAATCGAGCAATGCCCTCTCGGGATAATCCACAATGTGATCTTGGAGATGATCCACGCATGCAAAATATCCTTCCTTAATTAATCCAATTAAAATTCAAGCACAATCAAAGCAATCATCCCTAATATCATATTCTAGAAGGACATTTCTTTATTCCCATGGCAACTTGTCATTACAGACCCCTGCCATGCATTTGCCATCAACACAAGCCTTGGAATATTTATCCAAATCACAATGCAACAATCCCTTGATTGAAAGAAAAACATTTAGGGTGTTATTCAATCAACCAACAAAACTAATTGTATTTTTCCCAAACAATACAATAATAGACGCGACAATAATTCCATCACATATTCGCTCTCCCCCTTTAAGCCAAAGAGTAGAATTTACTTAATATTCCCTCCTTTAGCCTAAGGCATATGCTTAAGGCTCCAATACTATACATGACGTAAGTCCTATCATTCCAACGCAAATTAATCAATCTAGCAAGAGCATTTATGCCTCTTCTCTAAGTGACAATTATCTTTTAGCATTTCCCTACTATGCAACATTTTTTCCTGGCTTTATCTTCCTTTCTTCTAAGGCAAGGAGTCGCATGCCATCGATGTAAAGTTTACATAATCTCTCCCATGTATGTATCATGTATATGCATTTGCAAACTTTAAACAATATTATCCTCGATAAAGATTAATCAAATACTCATCGATGCTCAATACCTTAGTGTCCCATATGTTACTTATGCTATGCGTGGATTCATCACATAGCAACTAGGTGCAATTTAACTCCCTTTGATACAAGCACTTCACAAACTTCATCTTTGAATATTTGAGATGCGATTTATCCTTTTCAATGACCTATTCTAGCACCACAAGGTACGGAGCCTAATGCATCTCTTGCGAGCATTAAAACAAGCATATATCAATTTGAAAATGCATTACTTACGATCAGTACCACAATTGGATTGAAAGTGATGCCTTCGCCCGAAGCTCTATTGCTGGTTGTAGGATTGTCATCCACACATGACATTCTTCGCTTGGAGATCATCGTCCGCAAGTAGAATCAAGAGATTAAGAAGATGGAATAGATTCAAGATGGGAGAGCATAAGAGAAGATGGTTAAATCGAGGATCGAGATAGAGGGAAATTGTGCAGCCTCTTGAGGTAACTCTTCTCTCTCTCTCTCTCTCTCTCTCTCTCTCTGTGTGTGTCTCAAGCTCTCTCTCATAATCTCTTGGAGGGGTATACTCTCTCTCTTCCTCTCTCTTGTAGCCTTTCCGGGTCTCCTTATGCTCTCTTATGCCTCCCCATGCCTCATATTTATAATGAATTAGAGAGGAGGGGATAAGTCTGAGAACAAGAGTGGAGGGGCTCTTAGAAGACTCAGTGATCTGATGCTCAGATCATAAATCTGATGGTTGCATTGGCTCAAAAAGGGGGGTAAAACCCCAAGACACTTGCTTAGAAAGCTCTTAGTTCACTCCTTCTTCTTTTCTCTATTCAAAGTGTTGTCTACTACTTGTAGACTACGATCGCGGTGCGCGCAATTTCGTAAATCACTTTTCTTTATTTTTCTTTTTATAAATTCTCCAAAACTAACTAAAACATCACTTGTCTTTTCTTTTAAATGACTTTTAGTTCTATCTTTTTAGGATAATATCTAAACTATAATAATTTCCCCCCCTAAGAATCTAATATTTTTGGACCATTCAAACTATACACATTAATACTAGTGATTAATATGGCTCATAAGTCCCGTTCACATTGTACTTTTCGTGAAGGGTGGCTACGGTCCTTATCAATCTGAGAAAAACGTCAAATTTATGACTCGATTTTTTTTAAATATATTTACAATTGAATGAAAATTATTAGCTATTAATGCTAGTCAGTTTTTACCGTAGTTAGTCTTTAGTTAGTAATCTTACTAACTTATTAATTGACTAAGTAACTTTCGAACTAACCAACTAACTTTTATTATGTGGAAATATTACACTTGAGGGATATAATGGAATGTATATGGCTAGAGAGATATAATTAAAAAACTAGTACTATGGATTGTATGTCTCTATGGAGAATATTGGACTCCCTCCCCCCTCCTTGATCATGCTTTCATACATTTCAAGGTCTACTTCAAAGTGTATGATAGACTAAAATACCTTAGTCACTCCACTGAAAATAAACCTTGCTAGTACAATGGAATGTATGTGGCTAGGGGGATATAATTAAAAAACTAGTACTATGAAATGTATGCGCCTATGGAATATATTGAGCTCCCTTCCCCCTTCTTTTCCTATTCAACCCTACCCCCCTCTAAAACCCGCTCTACCCCCTCCCTTACTTTTATGATTGTAGGGGGGAGTTAATCACAGCCTACCCCTAATGTATATCCTTATGTACTTTTGGGAAAAACCCCCTCCCCTACACTTACGTGATTCTGTAAGTTGTCCATCGTGAACCCTCTAGGTTTTCTTACATGTAGAGGAGGAGAAGAGAGGAAGAAGAAGAGGTCCATACCAAAAGTAAGGATTCACATCTTTGTGAGTTCAATTATCAAAGAAAAGGGAGAGCTACATTATGTATAATTAGAAGAAAAAAAATCACAAATATCAAACCCTAGCACTTAATTTGTGACTTGAAAGATCCTAAATTTTATGAGAGGCTCTCTATAAAACACAACTATTAACAAGGTGATCTAACCGTAACTATTACTTTGACCATGACTATGTAGCCGTAATTGCTTGAGCACGGTTGTTAAGAAGATTTTGTAGCTTTATGTGGCTATTAACCCTCAAACAAATGAAGGTGGAAAATCCGAAAAAGCTAAAGCAGAAGACAAAGACAAAGGCCAAGGCAAAGAGAAATGGAAGACAAAGACACACAAGGAGAAGAGTCCTAAATAAGGGAGAAAGGCGCACAAGGAAAAGCCCAAGTCAAAACTTTTGTAAAAGAGCGCAAGCGTATCATGGTTTAATTCAAGGAGCGTCGGGCTCTCACCTTTGCAATTTGTAAATGTAGACGGGCGGTGAAAAGGAAGCTAGGAAGATAGAAGGACAATGGAAAAAGGGCCTAGGCTACGGCCGGCCATGTAAAAAAGGGGAAAAGGGGATGACTGCCCAAAAGGGATTTAGGGTTTTGTATATAAATTTGAAAAGTGAATGAGAAGCTCATTCTTGTGTGTGGCCAAAAGTAGCTCTCTTCTTCTTCTTCTTCTTCTTCTTCTTGCTTGCTTGAGCTTGTGCTTGAGAGAGGGAGTGTAAGATGTTGAGATGACAAGCTCAACACATGCGGACATTGATGATGGACCGCCTGGTTAGATGGGTCCACATGTTTACACTTAGCACGTCGGTGATCATTATGACTCTCACATGGCCACTGACTCATTACTTATTATATTCAAGTTGTTACACCTATTTCCAGCTGGCATAGTTATAGCGCCAGTCGACTAGTGTAGTCGGTTATGCATTGTTTGACTTAGTAGGCCATTTTCCTTTCTATTGTATCTTATCTATACTTTGTGTACATTGTAAAGAGTGTGGAAGAAGAAGAAGAAACTAGCAAGAAAACGTTTTGGCCTCCATCTCTCTTCTTGTCTCTTGAGTGAGCTTCTCCTTGTGCATTCTGTGTGTGTTCGGCGCAGCACCTTGAGCAAGTCCCCCCACCACACAATTCTTAACATGGTATCAGAGCCGCGCCACTGAGAGAGGCTGATTTCGAAGGTTGAAGTAAAGGAGAAGAAGCAAGGTTCGAGCAAGCAAGCCACGGGTAAGAAGCTCTCCCATCCTTCCACTCTTTCTCTTCGATAGTACCTGTGGAGGCATCGGAAGCAGGGCAGAGCAAAAATCTCAGATTGCAGTGAGATTTGGTGTGCGTGAAGAGCGTTGTCTATTCTGCAAATATGACCTTTAGGGCTTTACCGCAGTTATTTTGGGCATCTGAGGCCGTTTCAGGCCCCGTTTAGAGTCACAAGGTTGCGGACATCAGTTTTTGGGTACACTGTGATTTCGGTTGTTTTGACCGAAAGTGGGTACGCAGGTTACAGATTGCGAATCTGTAATTCTTGATGTGTTTGCAAGAAGCAAACATAAGGTTTATCTGCAAACAGGTTGCAGATTGCATATATTGTTGAGCAGACAGTGAAAAAGGCTGTCTAGTATATTGCTGTGCACTACAGGTCGAGGGTTGCAAAAGATTTGCTTGCTATTTGGTATTAGTTTTGTTATAATGGCAGAGAACAGTGGAAGCCCCATCATTGAGAAGCTCGACAAGAACAACTACCCTTCATGAAAGTTCCATGTCACGAACTTCCTTATTGGAAAAGACCTCTATGAGTTTGTTTTAGGTGAAGAAAAGGAGCCGGAGGTGAGTGATCCTCCAACTGCAGAAGAGACAAAGGCACGCAAGGAATGGAATGCAAAAGACAAGAAGGTCATGTATTGGTTGTCTGGAGTAATTGACACTAATATGCTGGGACATATTAGAAATGCAGAGAATTCATATACAACTTGGACCATACTTGAAAGTATGTTTTCCGTAAATACAAAGGCACGAAAGATTCAACTCAAGCAAGAGTTGAATACATTAAAGAAAGGGAAGATGTCTATCAATGAGTATGCATTGAATGTAAGGAGCATTGCAGATGCATTGGCAGCTATTGATGCAATGCCCGATGATGATGATTTGGTGTCGTCTACCTTGGGTGGACTTAATAATGAAAAGGCTTGGAAGTCTTTTGTAACTTTCGTATATGTTAGAAAGCCATTTCCAGATTTCGATGAGTTGGTCTCCCTTATGATCACTGAAGAGATCAATATGCAGAGTGAAACATCTAAAAGAAGTGGTGAATAGGTTCAAGCTTTCTACTCCAGTTCAGGAAGGGGACGTGGCAGGTTTTCTTCAAGAGGCCATGGTATAGGACGTGGTAGTGACAACCGGCAAAACAGATTGAATCAACAATTTGGAGATATGTAGGTTTCAGGAGGTCGTGGTAACTTTAGAGGCAGGGGGAGCTTTAGAGGAAGAGGTGGATGGTAGAACATAGGCTCTAACAACTCTGGTATTGTGTGTCACTACTGTGGCAAAATAGATCATATTGCAGCCTAATGTTATGCTAAGAAAGATGATATTCGCAGTGGTAAGTTGCAGCAAGGAAACTATGCATCGTCTTCACGACAAAATAAAGACAAAAATGAACGTCTGTTTGTTATGCAGCATATGCTGAATGTTGTTACAAGAAAGGGAACACATGATGATTTTTGGTATGTTGATTCAGGTGCATCCAATTATATGACCAGCCATGCAGAATGGTTTGGAGAGATGCAGAATTTGCAAAATGTAGGTTATGTGCAGACGGGTGATGATTCATGCCACCCAATTTCACACATTGGAAAAGTTCCCTTGTCCTTGCATGATGGTAAGACAAAGAGTCTTTTAGATGTATTACATGTGCCATCTATTACAAAGAACTTGGTATTTGGCTGTGTTGCATACGTTCATGTGCCAGATGAGCTATGGAAGAAGCTTGATCCAAAGGCAGAAAAATGTGTCTTTATTGGATACTCTTTAGAGCAAAAAGAGTATCGTTGTTATAACCCTATCACATGTAAGTTCAGAGTGAGCAGGGATGTCATCTTTGATGAAATGAGTAGTTGGTATGCATCTAGTGGTGATGCATTAGATGATGATGATGATCATGACACTCATGTGCAGGCTGAAAAGCAAGAATCACGGACTCTTAGTGGACCAAAGACATCATCTGATAGTCCTTGGTCTGGGAGACTAAGGAGTAGCTCTACATCTTTAGGTGCATCTAGTAGCACTATAGGTAAAGACAAAGGAAAGAGTAAAGCGTCAGAAGGCATTGATACAGTTCTTGATGGAGACTCCAGTGGCTCAAAGAGCTTGGATGATGAGCTTGCCATTCCTTCAGTGAGGAGGATACCAGGTGTACAAAGAGCTCATAATAATGTAAAGGCTCCATTGAGTGATCCGGTGGTACGCAGATCTAGCATGGTCAAATACCCTGTTAAAATATTTAGTTTTGAAGGTTATGGAGCTCACCATTATGCTTATATGGTGAAACTAGTTGAGGATGTTGAGCCCACTTGTTTTGAGGATGTTGTTGGTCATACTCATTGGGATGCAGCAATGGATGAGGAGATGGCTGCATTAGACGCCAATAAGGCTTGGGATCTAGTATCATTGCTGAAGGGCAAGAAAGCTATTGGATGTAAGTGGGTTTATAAGATTAAGCACAATGCAGATGGTTCTATTAGTAAGTACAAAGCTAGGCTGGTTGCAAAAGGCTATGCCCAGACATATGGCATAGATTATGATGAAACCTTCAGTCCAGTTGCTAGGATGGCAACTATCAGATGTGTGATTGCTTTGGCAGGAGCCAAAGGTTGGAGGTTGCAGCAAATGGATGTGAAGAATGCCTTATTGCATGGTGATTTGCAGGAAGAAGTGTATATGGATCAGCCAGCAGGTTATGAAGATTTAGAGCGTCCCACGTATGTATGCAGGTTGAAGAATACGCTCTATGAGCTCAAGCAAGCACCTAGAGCATGGTCTGACAAGATTAGAGAGTATCTTGTCAATATTGGCTTTTATGTTTATGATGTTAATCACTCACTTTATGTGAGAAAGGGAGATGCGCGTTTGATTATCATAGTCATCTATGTGGATGACTTGATTATTACAGGTGATAGTGATAGTGGGATTGCTGAAGTCAATGACTTTTTGAAGAAGAAGTTTGAGATGAAGGATTTAGGTGAGCTAAGTTACTTCCTTGGCATTGAGGTGATCAGATGTGATGATGGTATATGGCTGTCCCAAAGACAGTATGACTTGGATATGTTGTCCAAGTATGGTATGACATCATGCAAACCACTTTCAGTCCCGTTGGAGCAGAATGTAAAGTTGAGTGCTGATATTGGGGATGAGATAGAAGACCCTACTATGTTCAGGAGGATAGTGGGGAGTTTGATCTACATGACCATTACAAGGTCAGACTTGAGCTACACTGTTGGTCTTGTGAGTCAGTTTATGCAAGTACCTAGAAAGCCACATTTGGATGCACTCAGACGCATATTGAGACATGTGAAGTCCACATTACATTATGGACTTTTCTATGAGGTAGGTATAGATGTATAGGTGTTTGGATACACAGATGCAGATTGGGATGGTAGTATGTCTGATAGAAGATCTACCAGCGGATATATGTTCTCTCTTGGTAGTACAGAAGTTGCTTGGAGCAGCAAAAAGCAATCTACAGTTGCTTTGTCGAGTGTACAGAGGCTGAGTATAGAGGTGCTGCTGTTGCAGCATGTGAGGTAGTATGACTACAAAAGTTAATGGTTGATTTGGATGTGCAGGTGGAAGGTCCAGTTATCATTTATTGTGACAACATGCGTAGTATACAGTTGGCTAGGAATCCTGTGTTCCATGCAAGGACAAAACATATTGAGGTACACTACCACTTTGTGAGAGAGAATGTACTAGCAGGTGAGATTGACTTGGTGTATGTCAGCACACTGGATTAGATAGCTAACATATTCACAAAGGCATTGGGTACAGAGAAGCTTCAAAAGTTTCGAAGTTTACTTGGAGTTGCAAAGATGCAGTTGAGCTTGAGGGGGAATGTTGAGATGACAAGCTCAACACATGCGGACATTGATGATGGACCACTTGGTTAGATGAGTCCACATGTCTACACTTAGCACGCCGGTGGTCATTATGACTCTCACATGGCCACTGACTCATTACTTATTATATTCATATTGTTACACCTATTTACAGCTGGTATAGTTATAGCGCCAGTCAATTAGTGTAGTCGGTTATGCATTGTTTGACTTAGTAGGCCATTTTTCTTCATGTTGTATCTTATCTATACTTTGTGTACATTGTAAAGAGTGTAGAAGAAGAAGAAGAAACCAGCAAGAAAACGTTTTGGCCTCCATCTCTCTTCTTGTCACTTGAGTGAGCTTCTCCTCGTGCATTCTGTGTGTGTTCGGCACAGCATCTTAAGCAAGTCCCCCCACCACACGATTCTTGACATGAGAGTGTGAGGGAGTGAGTGTGTAAGGGTGAGGGACCATGGGGTGGAGAAGCTCTCCATCTTCTCCTCTCTTCTTCTCTTCTCTTCTCTTCTCTTATCTTATCTTGCTCGGCGGCAATGGAGCTTGGAGCTTGGAGCTCGAGGATCGATCTTGCTTGAAGCTTGCACTTGGATCATGGAGCTACCGGAGTGTGCAGGAGAGGAGGCAACTCGATCGGCATGAAGGTAAGTTCACTACACCTGGTAGGCATGAGAGCACGTAGGCTATGTGAGAGGTAGCCATTAGCATTCGGCTTGAAATGCTTGAAGCAATAAGCGGTCCGTGGGTATTGGTGGTTGAGTGTGAGCTCCCACTACATTTTGATTCCATTGCCGGGACCAACGGATTCAATCTTGAGCACTTGCACGCCTCATATCGAGCATCGAAGTAAGGGATTCATCCCCGAAATGGAGCTTGAGATAGGTAGGAAGTTTGGGTGTTTTTTATCTTCAAAACAAGTAAGTATTTTGGGATATTTTATTTGTTTGATGATTGGGAAACATGGAGAAATTATTTCAGTTTTTTGCTTTTGATTCTTGTTGCATTTAGCGTAGGTTAGGATCAGGAAATCGCATTGGAGAATGGTAGGGTTTACTATTGCAAAATAGGGCAAAACAGGGCAAAAATCGTGAAAACAATGGTAAAAAGCTCGCTTATGATGCCTAAGATCGGCAAGTGAGTGATTGGGGGCATCAACACCATACCCGGAAAGGGGTATAAGAGCCAAGAGGCCAAGGGAGAGCTCATTTGTGACCATTTCAGTGAGAGAGAGAGAGCCATCGTACAATTCGATCCGATCGCACCATCGACGAGCCTACCGCTCTATTCAAGTATATGAATCCCTTCCCCTATCCCCATAGATGGGATCTGGAGGTTTATGCTTGCTATGATTAAAAGAATTGAGCAAAATCAGCCTCTTGCTGTCGTCAACGCGTCACGTTTGGCCTGTCCGAGTGATCGCTTTTGGGCCGAGTCCTAGAATCGGCCCTCGGCCCTCTTTCGTTCGGCCCACTCGGCCCGAAACCCTAATCGACCCTTGGCCCAGACCTACTCGGCCGTCCTCTGAGTTGACCATTCGGACCATCGACTAATTCAGCCCTCGGCCCCGGCCCCCTCAGTATCGTCCGAGCCAAACCGTCCGAGCCATAGGATTCAGCCCTCGGCCACATGTCATATTTGGACCTCAGCCCAAGTGCCTCGGCCCGTCCGAGTGACCTCGTCCAAATTGACCATTCGACCCATCCGAGGCAACCTGTTCGAGCGACTTTGTCCAAGTCTGTGCCTCGGCCCATCCGAGTGACCCACTCGGACCCTACAATTCGGACCAGCTGGGCGGAGTGTAAATTTTTATCAAATTCTCAGAAATTTGACCTGACCCGGCTAGAGCTCAGCAGCGCAAACTGTCGAAAGTCCTTCTAATGCTCAGAACTTGATTTTGGCACATGGAATAGACGAAATCGTAGGGAGCAACTGCTTAGCAGCTTGAAGTAGGCAGCAGCGAGACCGAGAGGCCTAGACGCAAAGCGCTGAGCAGTTGAAACCTGATTGGACAAAAACAAACGAGGCAACATATTAGAAAAACCCTGAACCCTGTCAAGGCGGCCAGAAAATTGACCAACAAGCCTATCAGGCCCGAAACAAAGTGAGAGTGCGTAAGACGCTTCGAGATTGTTTGCTGCACTCACCTTGAATTTCTGCACTCGAATGCACTTAAGGAAATTGAAAGCCCGATTGAGCACAAGTGTATGAGAAGCGACATGCACACTAAGTGACCATAAATTGAGGATTTTATTCAATAACTGAAGGAACTCACTCAGATAAACCACCCAGAGTCGGACCGACCACCCAGGATCGGACCATGTGTTAAAATCGGACCATTGGTCCTAGCATAAAAATCGGACCACTTTTTTTATCTGACTCCCAGAGTCGGACCGTTTGACTATTAGAATCGGACCACCCTATCCGATCCGATTCCTAGAATCGAACCACTGCAAGAATTGAACGTGACCAAAATTAGACCATTGGGCAGATCGGATCAACCCAAAATTGGACGTTTGATTTTGATAATCAGACTCCTGAAAATCGAACATATGAGAATTGGACAGAAAACTGTCAAAATCGGACACGTATCTAGAATACAAATTTTGACGCATCTGAACCCCGAAATTGACCCCAAAGGCTACGTAGAGCTAAAGGCACATCACAGTTCCATCACTGGGCTAAAACTTAGAGCAAGTAGTTCAAAATTTGGCTAAATGGTCCTCCAAATTGCGCATGGTGTTTACTGTAACGGCCCTACGGGAGGGTCGGGGGGGACTGCCCCCCGGACCCGCGCAGAGGGGGGCTCTGTCCCCTCCGCACCTCCCCCAAGTAGGTTGGACAGAAAACGCGCGCTGTGGCAAGTCCTCCAAATTAGACCCTAGTGTAGTAATGGCTCTAAACGAACATGGATTCTCATTGACAAAAGAGCAACCAAAAGCCCATACTCGAACCAAGAGAAATAGAGACCCTAGAACCTCAATGGGCCAATCTAGCCAATAAGGGCAAAAAGGCCACACTGCAAAAACACATACATGTTGCATTCGGACTGCATCTAGTCAAAGTGGAAAGCAACAACATCAAGCTACAATAGCGAGAATGACTAGATATGACAATCCTGGAAATAGATGCTCCTTGAATAGCACTGCACTGACAAGCCAAGACATCAGTGGAGAATCCACATCTGGTCGTGCAATTGGGGACTCAAGGGCATTTGTCAGAAGGCTTAAATTTACAAGACAAGATCCAGAAGATGAAGACATAGTACCACCTGCTTATCTTAGGTTCAAACTCACCGCGAAAAGAGAGTATACTATCGATGCTCTAATTGATGAAGGAGCAGATTTTAATGTCTTGACCTATGAGGCATGGACCCTACTAGGCCAACCAGAGCTGACACCGACTAATGCAACTCTTAGCCCTTATGGGGAACCTCCACAAGCACTCATAGGGAAGTGCAATATCCTTGCAACAATTGAAACTTAAAGCTTGCCTATCCTATTTCATGTTCCTCCAAATAGTGTAAATATGGTAAGGAAACCCTCCTAGGAAGACCCTTCAAAAACGCGACCAAATGTGAGGTTGACCATGTAGCATAGAGGATACACCTGACACTATCGGGTGTGAGGATAGTCACAACCTTTAGCAAGGGTGACCTCATCGAGCCTCGAGGGAAAGGCAAGGAAGGTGCTGATGTAACAGTCAAGCCTACTAACGAGAGCAAGGACTTGTTGGAAGAGTTGATGCAAGCACAGGTTGAACAACGAGAACCAGTGAGTAAGGCCATGTTTGAAACAAGAAGGTCAAGAGACAATGCCAAGGACGGGGTTTGGACTTACAAATATCATAGAAGACCCCCAAAGAAGCCCAAGCCTTATAGACGAAGGCGTCGATGGAGGGTCAGCACAACGCCGCGATGGATATCCAAAGCATTGCTATGTGCTCAAGGGTATTACACAGGTAACCGATGGATTTGGATACCAAAATCCCCTGCTAACCATCTCTATCATGTGAAGGCAAGATTGCATCAAAAGCAACGAAGCATAAGAGGAAATCTAAGAGAAACTCTAGGTCTCGAAGTAAGAAACCAGACATGAGTGTTCGAAAGAAAGAGCCTCAGCCTAGCATGCTTAATAAGTAGATGTCATATGTAGCCATTGAGCATGCACAAAATCCATTAGTGCCCAAAGAGCCTTTGATTTTCCAAGAGGATAACAGGCATCATAGGCACAACATTGCTCATGGCAAGGCTGGTCACTCAACAAAGCAAATGGCACAATCGTCTAATAGCCTCGAGCAAATCATTCAGTCAGTGCCAAGTCCACCTAAGAGTCCTAAATCTCCTACATCCTCTTTTTCCAAACGGACACAGGAAGCACAACAGCGGTCGTCAATGGCAGCTGCTCACTCCCAATCTCTATCTCCATTAAAGCTTTCAAATATCCAAGAGGGGGGACATGACACTAGCCGTAGCTCTCGGCCCAAGGATATGCTTGTGCAACCCAATGTGACCAGATCAACTCATGCTCGATCTACACAGATGAATGCTCAAAGGGCAACAAAAGACTTGACCACTTCTGATCACCCTAGGGACCTGACACCGCAATCCACCAAGAGTAGCCAGCCCACAGGACTAGCCGCTACTACTTCCAATTAGGGATCACAATAGTCACAGCCCTTGGCTATGACAATGCCCCTTGCGAAATGTGTCCTTAGCAGTTTACCTATGAAGGAGGTGTCGCAACCAACTTCCTTGACAACTCCAGCACTTCCAAAGTGCCTAAAGCCTAGGCTGGAGGAGTTAAACACATGGGAATTGGCTGAAGAGCTAGACTCTCCCAAAAGGGAGACAGTTGTATCCTCACAACCTGGCGAGGCTATTCAGCAGGCCACGGCTATGTCTCATGAGGACACACTAGAGAAAGGAAATGCTGAGGCCCAACCAAGCACATCAACGGTTGACCTAGTCTAGGGTCCTGAGTCATTGAGAGATGCACCTTCACTGACCAAGAAAAAGAGGAGATATGATAAGTAATATAGTTTCAGTGAGAACTTTGGTAAATTTCTTCCAATTTCCATTTTTAATAATTATCAAGGTAAGACCCAAATGACATATGTTTAAGTTTCTCAAAACACTATCATGTGACTTGCCATAATAAACCTCATGAAAACTAGAAGCTATTGAGTCATTCATCACAAAATTGTGGGCTAGGATGTTAGATTTGTGGAAAAGACAAAGTTTTGACCAGGAGTCCACAATTTGTGTGTAAATTAATTATCTTTGTAGTTTTTTGGATTGAACAAGTTTGCAAGGATAACAGTCTTAAATCTAATAAAAGTAGCACAAGTTTTAACTATGCCTAGAAGAAAAGAGTGGAGCCTAGGTTACCAACTTAGAACTTGGTGAAAAAGGTGATACCAAACGATTTCTCTAAAGTGGGATATGTGAACAATCTAATATTTAAGATCATGAATGCAATGCAAAAATATATTGGATCCATTTGTGACTATGCCATTCATATGTGAAGCATGTGCACAAAATCCTTACAACTAAGAGGCACAATGAAAAGGCTATCCTAGCAATCTTTATTAAGGATATCTATAGTTGAGGAGTTATATAAGGCCTTAGCCTAGCAAATTAAACTTGAACCAAATAATTTAGAAGGATTCTAAAGAAGCAAAGGAAGAACATATACACTAGGGATAATCATGACCCATGTTGAGAGAGGTAAAGACAAAGAAGTTGACCTCCTACAAGAGGAGAAAATGGACAACTAAAGTGTGTAACAAAACCCACTTTTGTGTAGAGATCTCAAAGCTTCGATGATGCATAAGAAGAACTAGCCAACTAAGGAGCAGAAAAAGGCCTATCAACCTAACATCCCAATGCCAAACCTAGCACCTAACAATACCCCCTGAGCCTTAGGAGTAACAAGTTTTGGAAAGGAGTTAATAAACATGCTATATTACTTGTGTTTATCCTAGCTTAAACTAGAGGAAGAGAAATCATTAACACCAAAGCAATACTATCTCATGACTGAAAAGTTATATCCTTGGGAGTTTCAAATGATTGGCCAGTCAAGGTTGCTAGAATAAGGTTCTCAATCACTTTCATTTTCATGAAAGGCATGGACTGCAAGCTTTTCCTTGCAAGACCATTGATGAATAAGGCATGATTCATTGAAGATTGGAAATGGTCTACCCTTTTTTGTAATAATATGAAAGAAGTATATGTAGAGTGAAAACTTGGAAGATCTCTCTTGGTGACCTAGATGAGATATCAAAGATGATTCGTGGACCCAACTATGAGAAACCCAAAGTTACCTGAAAATGTATAGTAACAACAAAAGATATGAAATGAATTAGATGCATATCTAAGCTAGTTCACACAAAGGAAGAGAAAATGAGAATGAGCCAAATGGATATTGCCTAGAAGACCACATACCTCTTTGTATGAATCCCATGAGGCATCAAGTTGACCAATTTCCATCCAAATCCAACACTTGACCTTCCCTCTCCTCTAGGGGGTATTGATTATCCTACACCCATGATACTTGACACCTTCTCTTATTCGTGCTGCCTAACTAGCAACATGTGCATCCAAATGGTAATTGTGGTTTACTCCATTGATAACCAATATTTCATAGTGCCATCCTAGTAACTGCTTATAACGATGGGACATTGATATATGGTTACTTGTTCACCCACTAGGTTGTCCACCTTTGCATTATTGTTGGATAAATTTCAATCAATCAAATTTTAATCTACTATAGCTTTTTTAATGGTACTTTGGCAACAACGGGGAGCTATCAAGTTGCCTTGTACTCGAGGGTATTCATTAGCTTGGTTTATAATGGTAAGGATAAGTATGACTTCTTTGTTAATATCGAATATTTTCAATTTTAAGGGTGTTATAATTGTGATCACACACTCTCTCTCTTGACTCTCTCCTAGTATATGTGTTAACTCCAAGTCGAAATGGTAGAAAATGACGGAAAATGAAGGAAAAAGCGGAAAAAGCATGGAAGAAGAGCAAAGACACGCATGCGACCTCTAAAAGCTAAGCCGAGACCAAAGGCGTAATTTTAAATGAAAGGCGCCTCAAAAAACTTGGAAAACTCTTGTAAAAGAGCGCCAGGCTCCCTCCCGTGCCAATTGTAAAATATTAGATGGGCATAGGCTAGAGGCGTAAGGCTAGAAGAGGGAAATGGAAAAAAGACCTTGCCACAATGGCCAGTCATGTAAAAAAAGGGATGGGTGCCCATGGGATTTTAGGGTTTGTATATAAAGTTCAAAAAGTGAATGTAAGCTCATTCTTTGGTGTGTGGCTAACAAGAGCTCTCTTCTTCTTCTCTTCTTCTCTTCTTCTTGCTTATGTGTGCTCTTGAGAGAGGGAGTGTGAGAGTGTGAGGGAGTGAGTGTGTGGGAGTGAGGGATCAAGAGGGTGAAGCTCTTCACCATTTCCTCTTCTCTTCTTCTCTTCTCTTCTCTTCTCTTCTCTCTCGCGCGCGGCTATGAAGGATGGAGCTTGGAGATGGAGGAGGCTTGAGGATGCTTGAGCTAGCATCAAGAATCGTGGAGCTACCGAGGTGTGCGAGGAAGGAGGCTACTCACATCGGCATCAAGGTAAGCTCACTACACTCGTAGGATCGACGGCGCATCAACTAGGTGAGAGATAGCCATTAGAGCTCGCTTGAAGCAATAAGCGGTCCGTGGGTCTTGGCGGTTGAGCGTAAGCTCCCACTACAATATGTCAACTTGCAAACATTTATCAAATCTTGTCTCAATTGAAGAAAATCAAGTAGAGGGTATTGACAACTCTTTCCAAGATGTCAAAGCCATTGATCTAGTACCAATTGTTAGATTTAGAATTGTTAAAATGTACATATATAGCTTGGATAAGAAGCTTGAGAGAGCACAACAAAAAGCATAATGAATAGTATCAATGGAAATATTTACAAGAGTAACTATGCCCTAAACATCCTAGAGAGGGAAAGAGGTGCCCAATGGTCCTAACTATGTTCAGGCACATCCCTACCAAAATATAGTAACAAATCTCAACTAATTGGTAGCTTAAGCATATTCTTATAGGGTCCTCTTTTGACTTTTTGCCTACACACACACACACACACACAAAGTCACAAACATTAAGTGGGCTAGGAGAGTTCTCTTCTAGTATGTCTATTGAGAGACCATGGAGTAGCAAAATGCATATGAATAGCACTCCTACAAGTGCCAAAAATACACATAAGGGGGAAAAAAAGGTGGTTAAGTCACTTGGTGTGCCAGATAGTTTTATAGGCTATTCACATGTAGATGGTGAGTTTGATGGCTCACAACAAACTATGGATGAGGAGTTTGGTATACCAATTGTTCGTAAAACCTGGCTAATATAAAAGAATCATAGAGTGCTCCATAAGTATGGAGGTCAATGAGAGTAAGGTGTCCTGTAAACAAGTTGATATATGATGGTTATGTTGTTTTCCATTATGCTTATATGGTGAATGTTATAAAATCAGTTGAGTAGTTCACTTGTTTTGAGAAAGCTACTAATCATGTGTATTGGAAAAATCCATGGATAAAGAAATGGATGTATTTGACGTAAATTAGACTTGGGATTCAGTACCACTACTTGAGGAGAAGAAAGCTATAGGATGCAAGTGGATTTCCAAAGTAAAACATAATGCAGATGATAGTGTAAGCAAGTATAAGGCAAGATTGGTTGCCAAAGGCTATGCACACACTTATGAAATTGATTATGAGGAAACATTTCTCTAGTGGAAAAGACGAAAATTCCAAGAGCCGTCATTGCAATGGTTGCAATAAAAGGCTACATTTTGTATTGAATGGATGTAAAGAATGCATTCTTGCATGGTGAGTTGCAAGAAGAAACATTCATGGAGTAGCAATAGGGCTATGAGATCATGGTTCAACCTAATTATGTGTGTAGGCTACACAAAGCCCTATATGGATTGAAACAAGAATCAAGAGCATGGCATAACAAGATAGCGTATTGGTTTCCATGTTGGTAATGTAGATCACTCACGTTATGGTCGTAAGAGTGATAGGGGCATTATTGTTGTGATTACCTTGTATGTGGATGGTTTGATTGTTGTTGGGAGTGATAATGTGCAAGAGGTGAAGCATGTGAAGAGTCTTTTGAAGCAAAAAAATGATATGAAAGATTTGGGTGAGCTGAAGTACTTTCTTGGCATTGAGATGATACAAACATCTAAGAGGAGATGGCTCTCACAAAGGTAATACATCTTGGATATGTTGATGAAGTATGGTATGGTTGATGTAAGCCAATCTCAGTGCCATTGGATTAGAATGTGAAACTAAGTATTGATGTGGGTGAGATATTGGTGGATCCCACAATGTAGAGAAAGATGGTGGGACGTTTCATCTTTACTACTATTACCAAGCCAGATTATTGTAACTACACAATTGGTTGTAGAGGCAAAGTATAGGGATGTAGCTATAGTAGCATGTGAGCTAGCTTGGATGTAAAAGCTACTTGATGATTTTGGGATACATATAGACAAGAAAATTACCATTTGCTGTGATAGCATGAGCAATATATAGTTGGCTAGAAGTGTCTCATATATGCATAAAACACATTGAGATTCATTACCATTTCACTAGGGAGTAGGTCTTAGTAGGTGACATTGATCTCATATATGTGAGCACAGAGGAGTAGGTTGCAAATATTTTCACCAAGGCCCTAGGAGCAAAAAAGCTTCAATGTTTTCAAAGCTTACTTTTAGTATAGGTCATGGATTTGAGCTTAAGGGGGAGTATTGAGATGTTAAGCTCAATAATCATGTACTTGGATGGCCATTTCTGCATTCATATCACTGAATGTATTCGATACTTATATCGACATATCATTCCAATTATACTTTATAGTTGAGTCCACCTACCCAAGTTACGAGATATCTATCTAGTCATCTTTCTACTTAGTGTGTTCATATTGTGGACTGCTTGTATATTATGTATGTTGTAGTCTTTTTTAGTAGACTCATAGAGGAAAGAAGAAGAAAAAGAAGAAGAAGAAATATTAGGATTATAATCACAAATATGTGTACCATCATGTAATTATATGCAACCTAAGCCACACTTCGTATCACAAAAGTATTGTTGGCCATAAAACTCTCTCTCTCTCTCTGTGTCTCTCTCTATATGTGTGTGTGTGTGTGTGTGGGGGGGGGGGGGGGTGGCACACGCATGGACTCACATTTTTTGCAATCATATTTTCTTTTGCATCATCTACAACCATCTATTTTTCAGCAACATACCAACTGCTCATCTAATCAAGCATATCTCTACTCACCTATAAGTTATGTGTAACTAGATCATAATACCTATAACCCTTTTTTTTAAGGGAACAACCCACAAATACACACTTTTTAGCTTTCAAATCCAACTTCTTTCTTAGCTCATCAAAATCAAATACACATGCAATGCATCCAAATACCTTAATATGTGTTAAATATGGTTTCTTGCCAATAAGCTTCTCCTCTAGTATCACATCATGCACTACAGTAGTGAAAGTCCTATTTATAATACACAGAGTTGTAGAGATAGCTTTAGCCCAATAATGATGAGGCATGTTCTTTTTAGGCATCAAGACTCATGCAATTTCTAGAATGTGCATGTTCTTCCTTTCAACAACACATTCTGTTGTGGAGTATACCTACATGTAAATTCCATATTGTTTCAAAAAAATACTGAAATCATTAGAGAGCTACTCTCCCCCTCCATCTAATCTCAAGTGGTTAATCTGCATACCTATTTGTGTCTCTATCAAATTTTAAAAATCTTGAAAGTGAGAGAATACCTCACTGTTTTCCTTCATAAAGTACACCCATACTTTCCTTGTATGATCATCAATAAAGGGTACATAATACTTACACCCATCCATTGATGAAGTATTTATAGGACCCCATACATCCCAATGTACAACATCAAGTAAATGACTGCTTGCATGTTTATCATGAAAAAATGCATATCTTGTATATTTTCCAAATTGGTATACTTCATATACTTTCTACATATCCATCACTTTGAAGTTATGCATACTCGTCACAATTTCATGTGACTGTATTTTTTAACCAATGCACATTTACATGGTCAATACATTCAAGCCAAATGTCAATATTAGCCACAACTCCTACACCTTCTACAAATATAGTAGCCTTTAGCTCAAGTACATTTACATTCAAGGTAAACATCCTTCCCATATGCTTGCCTTTTGTAGCCAATTTATATCCATTTTTGAAATATTCTATAAACCAACCATAATATAGCCACTACCATGGCCTATCTTTACTTGTGTTAAAGTAGAGCACCTATTTTGAATTGTTCTTCCTTTATGATGAAGATGTAGCGATACCCAAATTTTTCTCTTCTAATATCAATATAGATATTAGATTTGCAAAATCGAGGATGTTGTCCCTTGTGTTTATGGATGTTTGAAACTACTTGTACTCCTTGCTCAAGCTATCCAAACATGCAGCTACTATATCATCATCCATAAATGCACTTTAATAGATCCAAGAACTTCAATGATGCTCTTAACCTTTAATGCATAGTCATGAATAGACAAAGTGCCACATGACATTTTTAAACTCAAACTTCAATTGCAACTTTCTAGCTTTGGTATTTGTATCAAAGAGTTTGATCAAGTTATTCCATGCTTCTATAGGACTATTTGCATCATGTATATGCCTAATCATATTATCTAAAACATTGATGGAAAGCTACTATATAAATTTTCAAGCATCCTAATTTCATCCCTTAAATGCCTTGGCTTGCTCAAGGGTAGCATTCTCCTCTAGTAACTCTAGAGCCTCATCATTATCTCCTTCAATGTAGTCCGAATAACCTTTATCCATAAGGAAATTGGTCAATCTAAACTTCCAAGCATACCCTAAACTTCCAAGCTAATTCAAGTGAACGGTCATGTGTATTGAGCTCAGTACATAAGTAACACATGTAATATCTAATAGTATTCAAATATTTTATGCCACACCCAATACCTGCAATCTATTTATGCAAAATGACAAGGTTTACAGAGTTCATGAATCTTACCAAATGATCATAGAAACAGCCTCAAACTCCCTAACAGAGGCCAAAACACATCCAAAAATGTGGATTTGAATACACAAATTCACATCGAAGGTCTGTAGACTAGAGCTATGAAACACTTCCTAGAGCACTTCAAGCTCACAAAGACAACTCATCAATCGGAGATTGTATGAGAGATCTCCATAGGTGTGCTCCACAATAGGGTTTTCTTGTAGACTCTTGTGCTTGTGACTCACAACTTGAATGCCACATTGATACCATGAAAAGATGGGAAAAGAGAGAGGGAGCTTGAGCTCTTGTAAAAGGCATAAAACATAGAGAGAGAATGCACACAAGATGGGAAGTTGAAACCCTAGTCTATTTTCTTCTTCTTTTTCACTATATGAATCTATTGAGCATAAGAGAAAGTACAACATACATTATGTACAAGTGGTCTATAGTGTGAACACGCCAAGTAGAAAGATGAGTAGATAGACATCCCATAATTTGGGTAGATGGACTAATTGATGTCCAACTATGAAATATCACTGGAATGACTTGTCAATACATGCATCAACCATGTTAGTGATATGAATGCAGAAACAGCCATCCAAGTACATAAGTGTCAGCTCATGTTGAACTTCATACACCATAAGAGAGTGGAAGCATAGAATGATCAATAGATGCAAATTTAGGAGCATGCCAACTAGTGCATGTTTTTAATATTGCAAAAAACTTAAAAAATTTATGCACATTTACCTATGATTATAGACATGGTATATCTAAAAGTAACGTGCATATATACACGATTATAAATGCACTATAGTTTAAAGTTATGGTCAAATAAATTGAGACTTTTCTTGTAAGTGTTGGGTTTATGTTTCTGATGCAAATCACTCACTTTAAGTGAGAAAAGGAGGTAACATAGATTTAGTTGTCATAGTCATCCACGTGGATTTATTATAAGTGATAGTGGCATTGGGATTATTGATGTGAAAGAGCTTTTAAAGCAAAAGTTTGAGATGGATTTTAGTAAGCCTAGATACTTTCTTAGTATCGAGTTGATTAGGTGCATTGATGGTGCTTGATTATTCCAAAGGTAGTATGACTATTCCAAAGGTAGTATGACTTGGACACATCATCCAAGTATCATATGACAACGTGTAAGCCTCTTTTGGTGCCATTGGAGTAGAAAGTAAAGTACCGTACCAATGTTATGGATGAGATAGAAGATCTACTATGAGCAAATAGTAGAGACTTTGATTTATATGACTATCACATGGCTAGACTTGAGTTATGCATGGTTGGGCTTGTGAATCTGTTAATGCAGGTGCCTAGAAAGCCTAATGTGAAAGTAATAAGACGTATATTATGAAATACATCTTGCATTATGGACAGTTTTGATGAGGCAAGTAAGGATGAACATGTGTTTAGATACACAAATGTAGATTGGGTTGGTAGCATATCTGATAGAAGATCTACTAGCAGGTTCACGTACTCCTTAGTTCTTACTTGGAGCAATAAAAAAGAAGTTAGAGTTTGCTTTATTGAGCATAGAGGCTACATGTACAAAGGTACTGTTATGGCAACATGCAAGGTAGTATGGCTACAAAAATTATTGGAAGATTTAGATGTGTAAGCAAATAGT
This sequence comes from Lygodium microphyllum, assembly GCF_053477565.2. Lineage (NCBI taxonomy): Eukaryota > Viridiplantae > Streptophyta > Polypodiopsida > Schizaeales > Lygodiaceae > Lygodium > Lygodium microphyllum. Next base: position 33,622,617 of record NC_141161.1, read on the forward strand.
ATAATTGTCAATCATTGTGACAACATGAACAACATATAGTCAATACATAAGATGAGATAGCTAACATTTTCAAGAAGGCATTGGGTGTAGACAAGCTTCGAAGATTTCAAAGATTTTGAAGCTTACTTGGAGTTATAGAGATTCAGTTGAGCTTGAGCAAGGGCATTGTGAAAGCAACCTCAACACGTATGGACTTCGAAGATGGACCACCTATTTAGATTGATTTGCATATCTACACTTGGAATGTCACGATCATTATGATCCTCACATTACCATTACCACCAATGCATCACATTATTATGATCCTCACATGACCACTAACTCATTATATAAGGTTAGTTACATCTATCTATGGCATAGTTATAGCATTAGTCAATTAGTATAGTCGATTATCCATTGCTTGACTTAGTAGGCCACATTTGTTTATGGTGTACACATCTTATCGAATGATTTGTGATTTTCTTGGCTTCTTGTGTTCTTAAGTGAGCTTCTCCTGCACATATTGTATGTGTTTGACACAGTTACTTAAGTGATTCCCACAACACCGCATGTATGATTGTGTGGTTGAAAGCAAAAGAAGATACAAGGATGTTTCAGAGCAGAGGGTGAGTAGTTTTGGTGCCGTGAGCAATGCATTGTGGCTTTTCTTGTTTTCACATAGTATAGATGCATTTGTAGACCTCGCAATGCTAGGCCTAACATTTGAGGGTTGTAACACCCAAGAGAGACATGTTACAAGTATTGAAAGAAATAGTCATATATCCTTCCAATCTCTTCAAAGAGAATCGGACAATTGCTCAAAGCCCTTCAAAATGGAAAGTATAGCGCCCTTCCAAATTCCAATTCCAATTTGAGGCTTGTCTTGCAAGTATTTTAATGACAAAAACTGCTGCAAACATCTTGCTTTTATAGTAGGATTTGTTTTTTTGAAATGTGATGCCATTCCTCACACATTATTAGATACCCCTCACAGCGTACCATACAGAGAGAGCTCAATCCAGTAGTCCCCATCCCTGGGAATTGATGAGCCTGGCCTTCTCACGTGGCTCACACAGATGCGCTAGCGGTTTCTCTAAACACTGCTGGGTGAGGGTTTGTTATTTCTGGCCGCCGACAGGGTGGGACGCGGCTCTGCCCACTAGGCAGAGAGAACCTCTTTCCTCTGTCTTTTAGCAACGCTTGAGGAGGGCGCCCTCGATGGTCACACCTGGCCCAAAGGCGACGGCGATGCCCCACTGGCGTCCAGCCTGGACATCGGAGGGGGAGTCGGCCCGCCGGAGCTCGTCGAGAACGAAGAGCACGGTGGAGGCGGAGATGTTGCCGTAGTTCTGCAGGATGTGCCGGCTGGCAGCGAGCTTCTCCGGCGAGAGCTGCAGGGCCTCCTCGACGGCGTTCAGGATGGCGGGCCCGCCGGAGTGCACGGCCCAGAAGACGTCGTTGTAGCCGGGCTTGGAGGGGGCATTGTCGAGCGCCGTGCGGCAGAAGCTGCCAACGTTCTTGGAGACCAGGGACGGCAGGGTGCGGTCGAGGTAGAATTGCAGGCCCTCGAGCTTCAGCGTCCCCTCGATGATTTTCTCAGAGTCGGGGGCGAGGACCTCCCCGACCCAGTGGATCTCGTAAAGCGGGCGCTCGACGCGTGGCAGGGGGCGGGCGCCCACGATGACGGCCGAGGCGCCGTCCCCGAAGAGCGCCGTTCCCACGAGGTCGTAGGGGAACTTCTCGTTGGGCGCCCGGAAGGTCGGGGCCGCCAGCTCGCTGCAGCAGATGAGGATGCGCGCGCCGGGGTTGTTCTCGGCCAGGTCCTTGGCCACCCGGAGGGCCGTCACGCCGGCGTAGCAGCCCAGCATGTAGAGCATCACCCGGTTCACGTCCGGGCGCAGGCCCAGGGACTTGGTCAGCATCACGTCCGCCCCCGGGATGGCCACCCCCGTCAGCGTGGCCACCACCAGGTGGGTGATGTCCGAGGCGGGCCGGCCCCACTCCTTTATGGCCCCAAGGGCCGCCTCGTGCGCCAGCTTCGGCACCTCCTGCGCGAAGATGTAGTTGCGCTGCTCCAGGCTGGGCTCGCCGGGCGTGTAGAACTCCGGGTGCTCCTTCAGGAACTCCTCCGTCAGGATGGAGTAGCGCGTCTTGATGCCCGAGCGGTCGCCTGCGCCCATCAACAAGGAGCCCATATTACAACAAATCTCAAAGCCGCTTAATTTGCTTGCACAACAAAGTCTAATCAGAATATGGAGAATGTGCCGAGTCCGGTAATTTTCCACCGTTTAATCTCATTTTGAAATTCGTCTCACGAACTATAGGAGCGTTTTATATAGCTTGCATTGGTCAGCAATGCCAACTTACATATGCGCTGCATCTTCTTCTTCAGCTCCTCCTTGTGGCTGCAGTTGGTGATGTCGAAGTACCAGTCCGTGTACGTGGCCTGGTCGATCTGGTGCGGCGGGGTGGCGCGCCCCATGGCCAGGATGCAAGCGCTAGCCTTCTTCTCAGCTGCGCCGGCGGCCGAGCTAGGAGGGTACACGTGCGGCCCCCCCGAGTGCAGGCGCGGCGACGGCGACTGCACCCACGTGGGGGTCCGCGGGAGCGGGCGGGGGCGAGGGGATGGCTGCTCCACCCAGGTGTCGCACGTGCGGGGCGTGCCAGGGGCCGGATCCGCCTGCACCCACTCGCGGCGGCCCTGTGCGGCAACCTCCACCTCGAGAAACATATTGAAAGGTCTTGGTTGAGCTCTGCTGAGGCCGAATTTGTCCGACGAAGTGAATGGACGTAGCTCGTTCGATCTGACGACGTGCATGCAGTTCTCGATTAGGTGTATGGGATGCGCTCTCTCTCTCTCTCTCTCACTCTCTCTCTCTCTCTCTGTGTAGTCTCTCTTTCTCTCTTGGAGTCTCTCTGTGTCTCGTCTGCACCTCGCCGAACTCTCTCTGAACTACCTGGACACACTAGGCGCAGTATTATCTTTCACCCTCCCTTTTTAGTGCTCCCGATCCCGGGTCCTTCGTTGACCCTTTCAACCCTCCCCCGCTTCTGTGACTGGTCCTTCCTCTTTTACTTCCGAGACTGACAACTTCCGCCCAAAACTAAGCTGCGGCATAGTCGAATGAACCTCATGATACGAGTAAACTCTAAATCAAGCAATATACCTAAGCTCGTTCTGCATGGTATATTAATAGTTGACAACTTAGGGTATACCTTATATGGCATGATCCGACAATGAGTGTGTTTGTTGGCTCTTGTGTTTTCTTCTAAAGGCACACATGAATGAAGGTTGACGTGTTCAACACCACAAAGACAAACAACAAAGGAAGAAAGTGGACTTTGCCAAGACTGTGGCACAGAAGCATCCTGGCAATCCTCATAGTTCATGTGGCTAGAGTGCTAGTGTGCTCACATGCAAGGCACCTGTTGAATGCCTCCAACTTAAGGGCAATGAAGCCCCACCCATCATGAAGCCTCAAGCCAAAGCTTTGCTCCTAAGGCTTTAGAGGTGTAATGATGGCTTGTCTCACAAAAGCTCTTATATGATGATCAATGGTGGGAAAATCAAATTTGAACCTAGTTTTCATGTCAAGAAGGCATCTAATGGGGCTTTAGGTGGCATAACAAATGTGTGGTAAGCTCTAGACTGTGACAAGTCTCACAGAATAGTGAACATATCCATTGGGAGGTATTAGGATTAAGACATCGGCTAGCTTTGGAACCTTAATGTAGTAGGACAACAAACACATGGGAAGAGTTTAGAGAGGTGCCCAGATTGATAAGATCTATGCATTGTGGAACATTTGGTGGATTCCATCGAATCCAAATTACAAGACGTACCTTCCCAATGTCACTACTTTTAGACTATTTACTATTCTCATTTACATCTAAGGTAATGTTCTACTAGCATAGCTATAAATGCCCCCCCCCCCCCCCCCCCCCCCCCCCCCCCCCCCTTCTTCATACCTTAGTTTTACTGAAGGTAATCACTTTATGTAGAGAATTAAAGAGTTATGGAAAGATAGGTCTGACCCCACAATCTATCCTTCTAACAATTCATAAAGGTGCATATTATAACATTCACAAAAGATCATGGAAGGTGGTGTAAAGCCAAAGGGGATGCTTGGAATATGATTGGGACCATTCATTGTTTAGAATGCATTCTGTGTGTGTGTGTGTAGTGATGGTGCTCTACTTTGTTAGTAGAGTTACCCTTCATCACATTATATTTATTAAGCACTTATGCCTTCTACAACTATTGTCCTCCATCCAACATCTATCCCCCCAAATCACCGTTGAAGCCCATAGGAGAGAGTGAGTGGATAGATCAATTGCATAAGTTCGGTATAGTAGGAATTTTTATTCTCTCCTACTCTCAATCTTATACTTGTGCTAGTTAGTGTCTCTCACTATACCCTATTTTCATTCAAGGATTCCATGTGTAGGCAAGTCTTCAAAACATTCACTATTGCAAGTTTGAACCTATGGACTCTACTAAAAATGTGGTTACAATCAAAGGGTTCAAGTTTCAATATCTAGTAGTTCTTATTTTTTATGCAAGATGTTAATTGGTCATATGGCAAGCTAAGACCGAAATTTTGCATCCTATGTATGTTTAAATTCTATCATCTATATGTAGGCCCAAACTCAAGATTGAGCCCTTAGGTTTGAAGATAATTAACCAAGGAGGAAATAAAAGTCTTGTTCCTTGTGCATTTGGCTTTAAAGAATTGGAAGATCATAATAACGTACTTCTTATGCTAATAGAGGATGGAGGAGGGGATCTATGAATATCTCTTCTTACATCTTATCTAGTTCAAATAGGTCTTGTATGCTTTAAAATATGCAAGGCAACTACCTAGATAAGTTTCTTCCATCAGTTAAAAATGTCATACCCTATATGACATCTAGAACATTGGGTATAAATCAAAATGCCATCCCCTGTTCCACATATTAATAAGATTTTCATACATGTGACACTTGAATAGGTGACCATAATTGTGAAAGCTATGGGTAGGTGTTCTTTTGCTATCAACCAATAGGCATTTTGGCATTAGCCATTGAAAAGTGAAACTTGATTGAGTGGCAAAAGGTGATCTTTCAAGTCTGCCAATGGAAATATCTAATTAGCATAGGGATGGAAATTTTCATGAAATGTTTGAATGAGAGGAAGATTACTTCAATCACATATAATGACATGCATTTGGAGTATGACGTTGATTTTAATGATGAAGAAATGTAAAATTGTACTTCTTTCATATGTGTATAGTATCTCAAATGTCCATACCTTGTATAAGTTGTGTAACCCAATATCTTACTACTATATTATTTTGGTTGTAGACTTGGGAAAGTCCCAAATCTCCAAAGGGCTTCCCAAACCTACCCCCTTTTCCAAATTTCCATTTTTCAATTAAAACCTCCTCCCCTCCCCTCTCTCTCATATGTAATCTCTCCTTTTCTCTTCCCCCTCCCCTTTTTAATTAGAAGCTCCTCCCCTTCCCCCATTGTAGGGCCTAGGCTCTCTCTCTCTCTCTCTCTCTCTCTCTCTCTCTCTCTCTCTCAAATTAAAACCCCCTCTCCTCTCTCTCACGTATAATCTCTCTCTTTCTTTTTCCCTTCCCCTTTTTAATTAAATTCCTCCCCCCTCCTCTCTCTCATGTGTGGGGCCTAGGCTCTCTCTCTCTCTCTCTCACAATTAGATTAATTTTTTTAATTTAAAATTTTTTAATTAAACATCTTTAAAAGATTTTTTTTAATTTAAAGTTTTCGAGCATAGTTTTTTACACACATTGAGACGGAGATAAAAGAAGGAGAGAGAGAAAAGAAGAAGAAGAAGAAGAAAGAGAAAAAGACGGAGAGGGGGGAAAGAGGAAAGAGAATAGTCTTTTTTAAATTAAACCATTTCTTCCCCCCTTCCCCCCTCTCTTTATCTCTCATGTGTAAGGCCTCAGTTCTCTCTCTCTCTCTCTCTCTCTCTCTCTCTCTCTCTCTCTCTCTCCTTTAAATAAATCATGCTTCTTTTTAAATTAAAAGTTTCTCTCTCTTTGTGTGAAAGAAAAAAGAGAATATATACATACATACATATATATATGTATATATATATATATGTATATGTGTATATGTATATATATATATACATATACACATATACATATATATATATATATATATATATATATATATGCATATACATATATACATATATATGTATATGTATATATGTACATATATCAAACTCTAGATTCCAGGATGCAAAGCATCATCACTCTACAAAAAACAATTGAGAAGCTAAAATCAAAGAATGTTAGTTCTGAACAGACAGTGAACATGAAAAACCACTTTAAATACAAAGTAAAAGAGTCCACTTATCACCTCAAAAACAATTCAATAGTATACAAATAGGGGATGTGTCTTTGATGAAGACTTCTACATATGACCATGTTTTCAAATCACCTAAAAGGATTAGTCAAGAAGATAAAGATGAGTTGGAAAATATTTTTTAATAAACACTATTGAGATACACAAAATGTTAGGTATTGTAATAATCACTAAAAAGTGTACAATTGGGTTAAGAGCCATGAGATAGGCAAGGATTTGTGGTGTCATTATAATAAAGATGATAAACAAAGAATTTTAGAAATCAGAGATCAAAACTATGATCAATTTTTACCCCTTGAGATTCCTAGTGCTATTTATCTTTAGAAAAAGGAGGATGTACATCTTGTACTATCAGCTTTCTGTTGCTCAAACTCTCAAAAAGAAACTCAAGAGAAAAATATTATCTTCAATGGATATATATTTGATAAGTATATTTGTTTATCAAAATTTTCTTAGCATAGATTATATATATATATATGAAATTGGTACTAATTGGCACAATTATGTTTTTCTTATAGGAGAGTCATAGCTTTGAGTAAGTGGATATGTAAGGAAAATCGGTAATATTTATACATTTTTATCTCAAGTGCTACTTTTTTATTCTATACTTTTTGTTTTTATTATAATCATTTTTATTTAAGTTTCTTAAATATATTTACCTTTCATTATGTATATATTCTCTAAAATTTTAGGATACAAATGAGGAGGTGTATTATCCATAACTTATGGTGAAAGATCAATGTATCTTTTCAGATAATAGTACAACACATGTACGTACACCATTCACTTATTTATATATTTTGATAATTGAAATGTTAAGTTTTGAATATTGACTTCAATTTTTTTACTTGTACTAGTTGGAATCACACAATGATGGCTCATTTCTTGTTTCAATTTCTACTTTTGACAAACATAAAAAAGATAATGAAATGGTTAGTATAATTTGGTTTGTAGTCTTTTTCCATTTGATTTTCTCCAACACTTAACTTATCTTTCAGGACTATTTAAACTCAGATCATAGTTTTATGGAGCTACTATAAGGAATTCCATCTGTATGATACATATACTCTTGATTTTTGTGTACTTTTCAATGAAAAGATATTTCAGTTTCAAGTTTTACTTTTCTTGTATTATAGGGTTCGTGTAGTAGTGAACATTGTCTTCCTCAAGATCTTGAGATATGATCCAAGATCTTGAGGAAGTTGAAGTTGCATGGAAAAGTCCTAGTATACAAAAGGTATGCTTAGCCATCTCTTGATCTTTTATTTCAATATATGCAATTGATAAATTATATCTAATTATAGACTTGTTCTGGTAAGATGAGTAAGAAAGTGCAACAAAGCAAGCAACAACAAAAGGAGAGTAAGGGAAAAAATAAGAAACCATCTAAGGTACTTCTTTGCATTTCTTTTTACTAAATGTGGCATGATTTTATTTTGTTAAATGTATATTCTTATTTATACTATAGGCTCTCAACCATGTTGAGCCATCAAAAAGTGTGTATCCTTCTAATGTAGAATTTCCAACAAGAACTTCATCGATAACTCAATATTATTAAATATTATAACTACAAAGTAGCTAATTAGCTTATGATATATTAGCACAATAATGTATGTTGTATTTTTTAAATGGAGATTATTAATGCCTTTGAAGAGAAAGACCAAGATACCATCCTTCTAAAATATTTAGACATCCAATCCATTGATGAGCTATATGCATCATTAAAATCTACATATATTGTTATTAAGAGAGACCATACTTTTTTAGGAGGATGCAATGAGCAAACATTACCAGCCATATGAGAAAGTCTGTTGTGGATCGGTTACTTTATAGAGAGATAATTCATGTCACAAAAAATTACAATGGACCTTTGAGTATTGAGGATATATGTATCCTAAATTGATCTCTTCATTAATGAAGATAACATCTTTTAATTCTTTCCATTATTTTAATTTACATTTTTTATCATATTAAAAATTTCTAAAACTATCTACATGATTGCAACTAGTTTTTTTATATTAAAAATTTTCACTATATCATTAGTTCTAACTAATTTGTTTGTATAGTAAAATTCTATTATATCAATAACTATAAAATTGTAAAATTCCTGTATTATAGGAATATTTTACTATATCACTAGCTTGTAAAGTGTTGCAGTTTTACTAGTTCATACTTTTTCTAGATACTTTGATACTCTCTTTTTTACGATATAGATAACTATCTAAAGTACCTTGTGATGGATAAAATCCACAAGGTTGGGGATTCTTTGCTATCAATCTCTATGGCCTCTAGATAGTACGTTCAAACATCAGTCCTTTATAATGTAGATGATGTTATTCTGGTAGTTGGTAGTTGGCTCCTTCAGACAACGTGGAATGCCGCCTGGTGGCCTTTACGATCATGGTAGCAGCGCTGCATCACGTCACGGCGGTCTGCTGGCCTTTACGATCATGGTAGCAGTGCTCCATCACCTCACAGCGCCAGTCTTTAAGCTTTCGTGTGGTGACGATGATGCGTCCGATGAATTCTCTCCCTGCGACAACGCGCCGCCATCCGCCTTCATAGCCATCGCAAACTCCCAAAAACATGCCGGCTGCGAGAATCACAGTCGCAGGCCAATACCACCCTGAAATCAAGGTTGTAGCGCACTTGCCATATCCATCAGCAAAGCTCGCCAAAAGCAGAACAAACCTCCCCCCCCCTTTTTCCAAAGCATCATCATAGCCTCTTCTCCTCCCCTTACCTTACGCGCTCTTCTCCTTCCTTCCCGTGCATAGATTTCTTCTCTCCCCCAACAGCCCTCCTTCCCACTAGCCGTTTGATAAGCATGAACACCCCACCCAAAAGCATGGCATGGCCTCTTCAGTCCCAAGAATAGGCAATTAGACCCCATGAATACTAGGGTCTCTAGACCCGTTTTCTTAAGAACTTGAGCTAAGCAATCCATGACCCCAAGCTGTCTTCATCATTTCTTATTTTTACAGCTCCATTGCCTAAACTATGTTTCTTTCCAAAATAAACATCAGTTGCAATATATCATATCCGGTCAACACTCCAACCCCATCAATAGCTCAAAGGATGTTCGCTCCAGCCCCCTTTCATAGGAGAAATATCATGATTAATAGTACTAAATGCCATACCAAGCATCAATGGTGTATCTGATGACTTCGACTTCTCATTGGATACTGCCCTGGGCTCCTGTACAACTATTTACAAAGAAAATATCTACAAGCTACCACACATAGTAAACCAAAACACATTGCGAATGACAATGATTTTGATAGCACTGACGTCTCAATGATGGCCATCCTCGAGGGCTTTTCACAAGTGGATATGCAGTTCGTGACATTGGGACTGTAGTTTTGCTTCAAAAAGCTTGGCAATTTGAGTTACAAATCAAAAGTTATGAGCAGTTTTCTATAAGGTGGATCAAATTGATAGTTTTTAGAGTAGGGAGTAGCAAACCATTATGGGTATAGTATTAACACCGACATCTAAATGATAATACCACATGTAAGTGAGATTATACAAAGTGGAGGATCCCCATGCAAATAATTCCTACTTTATGCATCTGCCCTAGTTCAACACATGAAAAAGGTTGATTCATCATCTTAGCTTTAATATCAAAGTAGCTTTACTGTTGGGCCCTTTATAAGCCTCTAAACCCTACAATATACCCTACATAGGAACTCCCCATACAATAATAATACCTACTCCCCCTCCTCTATGTGTATGTGCGTATGTGTGTAAGAAAAAAGGAAACAACTTTAGATGATTCAAGATTGGAATCATAACATGCATTCAACTCCATACCATCTAAAAGCATACATATGGACCGGAATGCATCTACATAAATAAAAGAAAACAGCTTCAAGTGACACATCATTTGAATCCGAGCATGTTTTAAGCTTCATGTACATGCAAAGCTCATCCATTCACATCTAGAATTTTCATGCATGCTAACATAGTCCACACTATGGAGGAGAAAGGGAATGAACCGAATATAAAATTTTTGCATGCATGACGTAAAGCACTATCCTTGGTACTATGAAGATAATCACTTCATTTGCAATAAGGAATACCATCAAATAATATTGATGCGCAGAAAATTGTACACTTGTCACAGTTTTCTGCTCCCTACATCCCAAGAACAAAGCATTGACTTCCAACTTCTGTGTTTTTTGGGGCCTTAGACCTCCAAATTTACATGTTATATAGATTACGATAGCATGCTTAACACCATCACAAGGCTTTGTTAAGTAGTCCCCATAAACCATGGTAATCTACATAGCAAAAAAAGGGGGTGGCAACCCCCCATTGCCCATGTGTACAAATGATGGAGGGGTTGCCGCTCCCGTTTTTGGGTGGTTTTCTTTGGCTAAAACTATTATGGGTAGTCAGTAGGCTATGGCTAATGTAAGAAGTCAATTAAGATCTATACAACGAAAAAAGGGGGGCGGCAACCATGGACAATTCGACAGGGGGGGTGCTCCCCTCTCTTTTTGGTGGTTTCCTTTGGCTATGGCTATGACATGTAGCATATAGTGTTTCGAATACTCATAGAGAGAACATATAATATTCGTATTAAAGAAGATCCTAGCTACACCTATTTCGATTTCCAAAAGGAGAGAGTGCACAAGAGTCCTTTGTTGCTTCTAAACACATATATTATGTGCATGTGCTTATTCTTAGTCTCCAAACAAAGGAGCACATGGTCATGCATAAGCTAGCACTCACACCCATAGACATTTCTTTTGTGCTTGGACAGCCACAAAAGATGCACCCAATTATGTGAGAAGAGCAAGTCCCCTTTTTCATGTAGGCACAATAGCCATGTGCCAATATCATTGAGTTACCATGTGGATGACTTTTCTAGGAAAAGACTTGAATTCGACCAATTTGGGTTTACACTGATTTTTTTGTTCCCTCCATGAAAGGAAACTATTTCCCAATGTGTACATTGGTTGTTCCAACCTCTCTCTCTCTCTCTCTCTCTCTCTCTCTCTCCCCTTCACAATTGGACAATTTAATGGGAGTTTGGAGGATTGAGTAACACTCAACAAGATCTCTTAAGATTTTGATTGATGTCAGTAGTGTTTCCTTTAAATGTTGGCTATCTTTTTATTTTTTTATTGATATTGGTAATTTTATCTTTTCTAGAAAAAGTGACACATTCACATATGCTATTCATGATTGCCTAGTGTGTTGTATGGTATTCACATGATGAAACAAATTTGTTGGTAAAAAGGTTGAAAATCCGAATGCACTCTTTGTATATATAAATAATCTTGCAATGCACACACAACATAAGTATCCGATCCTTGCAATGCTCAAAAGCATTACCACATTTATTGTGCGGTAGGAGAGATATATGATACAAGCTATGAGCTATAGTACAAGTACAATAGTAAGAAGCTCAAATTGTTGTCAAAATTTTCAATTTTGCAAAATTACAGCTATCCTCGAGGATTTATCAATTCAACATGGGTTAAGAATATGTGATAAGCAATGGAAGATTGACTTGGAGAGAACATTAGCAAAGGAGAAACTCTTGAAGGAGTACACGAATATCCAAGATGTAAGCCCACTCTCGAGTCTCATCAATCTTTAAACAAATGCAATAACTATTAATGTTGGAGCCCTAAGTTTTGCAAGCAAGATATGCCTTGAATTTTACCTCAAAAGGCAATAGATTTACTCAAGAGGGGCTACAGCTTGCTTCATCAACGACTTAGGTCTTTACAAAACACTTTTGATTCTTCTTCAAAAATACCTTCATTAATATTAAGGTTTGTGCTTCAACTATCAATGTGAATACTTGAGTGTACAAACAAAGCTTGGAAGCTAAGTTAGTATCTTGAATTAATGTTACAATCTATTAAACCCCCCCCCCCAATTCAATCAACATAAGGATGGAAGGCTAATTGTAGAGTACTTTTCTTATTCATTTATTCAAAGAAGAAAAAGAAAAAATTACACCTTTAGGATTTATCAAGTTAGTAAGATTCAATGGCCTTGGTGGGCTGGATCCATCTCTAACCCCTTGATCTCTCTTTCTAACTTCGTCCACATTCACTCAAGGCCCTTCAAGGATAGGACACATGTAGGAAGTCTTCACTTCCCTATGCTTAGGAATTATCTTCCTAAGCCATTTCCACTCTTCCTCTCTTCACATCATTCACCCTATGTCCAACAAACCAAACCCATTCAAGTGTGGTAGAGATATCACTTCAAGAAGAAAGAGATCAATCACATCAACTGCTAGTTATAATTGATTCACTAGCGGCCATATTCCTCAAGCACTATAAGGATATATATGTATAGCGACGGCCATTTTCGACGCAAATTAGTGGCATCGCTATTTGCGTCGCAAATGCAACACAAATAGCAAGGGTACTCATGTGAAA